>NW_015670605.1:975361-993890 GCF_001515625.1 Sinocyclocheilus rhinocerous | reverse complement strand
CGCTGTGTGCTTCGTTGTGGAAGCGAAACTACTTTGTTTGGTCTTCCAAAAGAGGACACGACTACAAATCAGTGGTTAAGTTGTATTTACAACACTGTTCCAGAACAGTTCAACCCAAATATTCAGGTGTGTGCAGCGCATTTTATGGAGGACTGTTTCCTGATCCTGGTAGAGCAGATTGCAATGCTGGCTGTTCTGACTCACAGACTGTAAGTACGTTTTTTTATATTTAAAGGATTTGCCACTGACGATTCAAACGCGAGTTCTGAGCAATGTGCTTGTTGTTTGTCATTTCTCCGATTACAAATGCAGACATGGTTTTATGTTTATGTGGCGCGATGCAACGCAACGCGTAAAAAGACAGTATAAGTCATTATAATCTGTAATTATGTCCCCACTGGATGCAACAAATGCCTCCTTTATAATGGGTTTTTAATGTTTTTGTCTCGTCGCTCCGGCCAGGACACGGCATCAACAGTATGTGAGGGGCGTAACATTTCCGTCTCATGCTTGAGGTATTCGGCCAATCACAACGCACTGGATAGCTGTCCAATCACAGCACACCTTGCTTTTCAGAACAATGAGCTTTGTAAAAATTGACGCGTTTCAGAAAGGCGGGGCATAGAGGAGAAACAATAATGTACAGTATGTGGAAAATAATGTGTTTTTTGAACTTTAAACCGCATAAACACATTTCATTACACCAAATACACAAAATAATGTTCTTTTTAGCAACATCATATGACCCCTTTAATACTTTGTATTAATTTTAGTTAAAAAACTGTAAAAAAAGATGGTAATTCATATTTTAAAATAAATAATTTTTGATACATTTATACATTATATCATACAAATTTTCAAATGATGGCCGAACCACAATATACATTTAAAAATGGGGCTTTTAAATGTGTTGCACCAAGTTTGATGCCATTGAAGGTTCTCACGTGTCATGTGACCCAGATTTGAGCACTACTGCAGAGGGGAGTATCATAACAGAATAAGCTCTCGCATGGTTTCAGAAGACTTGGAATAAAGCGCAGGAGTCGCATGGGCTATTTTATGATGCTTTTTAGGTCCCTTTCCATTTCCAAGATATTCCAACATATTTTGTTTTTCACAGAAGACTGAAAATAATATGAAATTCAAATGACATTGTAAATGATAACAACATTTTCATTTTGGAGTGAACAACTTCTCTTCATAAAATGTGCATGTAAACATGGCGGTTGCTTTCTGTTGGCTTGTTTGGAGGACAGAAGTGTGATCTTGAAGGTGTGCAGCATCAGGCCACAGAAGGACTAACGCTTTGTACATCCCACGTGCAGCAGATGTATTTCTGCCCTCATTGTGTCCAGGAGCAGAAAAAGCCACCTCACACTTTACACTCTCATTTATTACGCTCGGCGTGGGAAGTTTAATAAAGCTGCTGTTTGTGTAACATATAGAGAGGTTTAAATACTCCGCAGCGCTGCGTGTTATTTGATTAGGATTGATTTCAGTGAACAGAGGTGCAGTTCAGAACGGGAGATGAGCCGGCAAAATCTGACACTGCTTTGGTCTTCTTTCTCTCCTGCTGTTTTATGTTTCTCCTCAGGCTTGCTTTTAGCACTCAAATGGATTTAGTTTTCTAAATATTAGCACAGGACATCTGTGAATTCATGTACGGATTTGGATGTAATTGCACGCTTTATAATTATTACTAGGGTGGGAGTGTCTGTTATCTGGATCTGTTGATGTTACGGAAAGTCATGTGCTCAGAGGATGCTTGCATTACAAAATCTACTGAAGTAACACAAGACTTAACATTTAGGTCTCTAGTTTAATGTAATTATAATTAAATTGATATTTATGACACTTACAAAAAATACCGTTCAATTGTTTGGTGATGGTAAGATGTTTCTGAAGACTCACTAGAAAGTTCACTCATTGCATTCATATGCTCACTGCATTTGAAAATCGTAATATTGTGAAATATTATTAAAATTTAAAAATAAATGTTTTCTATTTAATTTATTCCTGTAGTGCAAAGCTGACTTTTCAGCATCATTATTCCAGTCTTTAGTGTCACATGATCCTTCAGAAATAATTTTTTTTATTTTTTATTATTATATTATGTTTATTATTATATATATTATATTATCAATGATGAAAACAGTTGTGCTGCTTAATATATTTGTGGAAACCATGATACATTTTTCTTTTCAGGATTCTTTGATGAATAGAAAGCTCAAAAGAATGACATTTATATGAAATATAATTTTTTTTGTAACATTATAAATGTCTTTACTGTCACTTTTGATCAATGTAATGCATCTTTGCTCTGAAGAAAAGTATTTCTTACTGACCTCAGACTTTTGAACGGTAGTGTAATTTAGTAATATTTATATTTAATGTAATATTTTTTATATTGTAATAATTATATACAAAATGTATATAATGTTTAATTATTACATTATTTACAGAATTAAGGGAATGTATTAATTATGATCAGATTCCCTGTATTGATTATATTGTCTCTGTACATCGCATGAAATGCCAATACACTTACATTATATAGACTATTGCACTTTGTGTATGATGTTATATGTGCTTTGTGTCCCAGTAAAAATTAACTGAAATCCCACCGTTTAAACTGATCTAACTCCAATTTTTGCTTAGTAAAGAGCTGCAGGAGCTTCACAGTGGGATCCTGCTCAATGTCTGTATTTATTTGGCAGTAATGACCCATAATTATCCTGAGTATTGCACAGCTACTTACCGAATAAATAGCGAACACCTTTTAGGCTAATTGTACATTTTACCTTATTTATTTTGCTGGTTTTGCAACACTTTAGCAATACAAACGGACAGTTTCTGTCATGCCAATAAAGCACAAAATTGAACTGAGAGAGCGAGAGCTAGAGTGAGTGAGAGAGGGAGACACAAGATTTTAGAGTAATAGCCAGTTTAAAGCTAAGCTGCAAACATTGAGCTTTTGTGTGTAGTAATCACTCTTCACCGATTTAACATGCTCAAACATAAAAAGCCCGGCAATGAGCATTAAATGCGCTTACAGTAGCAATAAACCAGTGCTAGCGCTGAAGAGGACCACAGCCGCCCAGATTTAAGCAGGCTTGACAGGCATTAAGCAATAAACGTCTCTTTGCGGATGCTTGACTTGAATTGGTGTCACTCGCAGAGAACTTAATTTATAGAGGCAGTTATAGGATAGGCGGGAAGAGAAAACCTGAAGCAGAGCGAGAGAGAGAAGGTTTGGAAAAATGGGAGTGGGATGATAAAAGCTCTCTTCGGACGCGAGAAGCTTTCCCTGAGGACGTCAGGTAAATGTACTTTATGATTTCAGTCCAGCATGAAACTATTTTTCCTCACACAACCTAGGTAAAAATTACAGAGAAAATGACCTCAATCTTAAAAAAATAAATAAAGGTTCTTCATTGGCATTTATCTATGCACAATCAGCTTGTAACACTCCAAAGAGAAAGGAAAACTTGAAATCGCATCATATGACCCCTTTAATAGTGAAAAAAAGGTTCTTTTGATTATTAAAACGTTCTTCACACTAATAAAAAATGGTTCATTTTCATATAAAGCTTCTTTAGAGAACCCAAAATAGTGGTTCTGTGGCATTGCTGCAAAACCCCTTTGTTTTTAAGAGTTTTTTTTGGAGTACAATGAGAAATTGAATCCTAATTGCTCTATATTATGTTTTCTCCTAATTTATTTTGACCTTTATCGAATGTCATATCTAAAGCTAAAAACTAAAATTCCTCATTTTGCTGCCTGTTGCAGCTTCATTATGGACCTTTTTGTCAGCTTTGTGAGTAAACTTACTATAATAAAATCAACTATATTGGATTATTTGTTTTTAAATGTTGATTGCAAATATTTGGTTCCTACAAAACACATAGCTTATTTTGAATGACCATCAGTGTAGAAAGATGATTTATGCAGCCAGATCATTTAGTTATGACTGTTCCTTGGTCAGTGTTGTAGTCTCATTGATATATATCGTAGCATACTATAGCTTTTGTTAATATTTTGAATTAGATTTTATTTCTCTATTTTTTTAGTTTTCATTTTAATTTTTGAGTAATTAAAGTTTTAGTAATTGTTGTCATTTATTATTATTATTATTATTATTATTATTGTTAATAAAGTATGTCTGTATAGGTTTTTTTTATTAATTTTAAATAATTTAGTTTGAGTTATTTTAGTACTTCAAGTTAAACTTTAAGAAAATGAGAAATGTTGCCTTGGAAACTAGCTGAAATAATATAAAGAAGTTTTTAAAATATTTTATTTTAGTTAATATTAATTGTATTGAAATATAAGTAATGAATTTTTATTGATTGATTGATTGTGGTTTTACTTTTAGTTTTAGTTAATGGTGATAACCCTGCTCTTGGTCTGAGCAAACAGAACCAAATTAATTTCTATCAAAATGGAAAGATGGGATTCAGAAAGCATATCAGAGCATATTGTGAGCCTGATTTTGCAGTAGAGACAGATGAATAACGCTAGCATACAGCTAACAGAGACTCATGGGATTTCTTTCCCAAGAGCAGACAGAAAAGATTGAGTGAAGACAGAGGGAGACAGACAGACAGGTTTTGTACAGTCTATTGGGATCTCTGGAGCAGTTAAACACGGTGATGTCGAGAAGGGCAGCGTTGTCTCTTTCACTGGTTCATCTGTTTCATGACCAATTTCTTCGTCCCCTGTTGTGTGTCCTGTAGCTGGAGCATTCCGGTGTCTGTTACCATCAGCCGTCCTCTCCTTTCTGTCTCTGACGCTCTTCTCTTCGTATCACTGAGACTTTGAAAGTTTCTGTGCCACTGTGACTTTGCGTTGCTGTAAGTGAGCCGTCTGAGGCCGCTGTAATGATAGCCTATCCAGCGCCATCTGTCTTACATCTGCCAGCGCCGGCCCTTTGAGAGCCACGATGAATCAACACGATGATGGCAGAGTTTTGGGCTGCTGAGGAAACAAACAGGACATTTTTTGAACATTCACAACCAATGGTGGATCCTGATATAGGCATCAACACTTTCAGAGGTTCAGCTCACTACTGCACTTGAATTGAAAGGGTGCTGTGACCTACAGTAGCAACTTTTCTCATTATAGAAAGTTAAAAAAATACTGTATGTAAATATATATACAAAAATGTATGTATCCAGTAGCTGTAAGAAGTTTTTCCAATATTTTTAATTATCATTTTGCCTTCATTAGTCCATGGACCCTACAGAGAAGCAGTTTGGAGAATGGATAGATGGATAGATAGATAGATGGATAGATAGATAGATAGATAGATAGATAGATAGATAGATGTGTTAATTTGTTATATTAAATATTATATATGTTATATATATTGAACCTTACTGTAAAGTGTTAGCATATTTTTAAATGTTGTAATATTTTTAATATGTGTGTATATTATACATTATATAATATAATTCAGTATATATACTGTATATATTACATATTGAAAATATGCTAACACTTTACAGCAAGGTTCAATTGAATTAAAATTAATTAACTTTAACTAAGGTACGCTGAAAAAAAATTGGTGTTGGAAAATGTATATGAATTTGGAAATTGCTAGTAAATTTCACAATTAATTACAAAGAAACAGCAATTAGCGCATTGAATTAAACATGAAATTTTGCGGTAGAAAAACTAAAGTAGTATTTTCTTGTAAAACATGCTTCAAAAATCTTGTTTAATCGTTTATTAAGTAAGGGATAATGTACATCCAGCCGGTTGTTATCTCGTGTAACATACCGCTGGATGGCACGATTGACCAATCAGAATCAAGTATTCCACAGAGCTGTGTAATAATATGAATTAATGTTAATCATACAAAATGCATGTAATTTTTTTATTTAGTATTGACCTGATATTTCAGGTCAAGATATTTCACATAAAAGACATTTACATATAGTCCACAGGAGAAAATAATAGTTGAATTCATAAAAATGACCCCGTTCAAAAGTTTACATATCAAAAAAAAAAAGTACGGGATAATGTACATCCAGCCGGTTGTTATCTCAGAATAAACCCCTTCAGGCTGATACAAGACCCCGACACGAGATAACAACCGGCTGGATGTACATTATCCCGCTTATTACACGGCTACTTGTCTCAACTAAATTAGACACGAAATATTGACTTGAGTTTAAATATTTTAATAGCTCTTACGCAAAGCTTCCGCGAAGAAAAACAGTTCCTAACAAACTGCTTTGAGCCTTTTGAAGTCAGACAATACGAACATTTAAGACATAATGTACAGTCCTATCACTAATTACAATAAACAGTTGTTTTTACCATGAAGGACTCTAGCCGCTGCATTTTGGACCACCTGTAGCATGTTTATTGAAGATGCAGGACAACCACCTAGCAGTGCATTACAATAGTCCAGTCTAGAGGTCATGAATGCATGAACTAGCTTTTCTGCATCAGATGGAAGTTTGTTTGGATGTTTCTAAGATGGAAGAATGCTGTTTTAAATACACAACTATTACAAAAGGTTCAAACGCTCACTGATGCTCCAGATAGAAAAAAACGATGCATCAAGATCCAGGGGTGTAAACTTTAATGACACACCACAAGTTGTAAGAGCAGTTCCTCACTTTGTGGGTCGGTTCTGAGTTGTAGCTTGAGCAGGACTATATGCTACAATCTACACAAGAAAGTGGCACAACTTTTTAATGATTTTGCCCCATCAAACAGCTTTTGACCAGCTTTTCTGTCCTTTTCCACCGAGAGGATAGGTTACTCCCAGCAGGGGCTCTCTCTCTCCCTTCCTCTGTGTTAATTTCTCACCCACCACACCTGATAAATGAACAGCAGCTGTGTCCCAAATCCACAGGCAAATAAACCTGAATAAACACAAAGCTTGTCGTTTACACAGGTCGGTGTAATCCCATAATCCTTTGCACGTACGTCCAACTACAATCGGCTGCTCACCCTGTTCAGAGGTGACCCCGGGTAATAATGCAAGCAGCTTACTGATGTCCAGAGGTGGAGAAGTGTAGGAGATTACACAGGCTTTAGTTTGTGATTTTCACTTGACCTTACATACTCAATGCAAAGATTGTTTGAAGGAGTCAAAAGAATGATTGAGATGGATGAGACTCTGATTACAGATAGTCTGAACACTAAACTTGTTGAGTCCCACTGATCTTGATTATCTTTGTGACCGGACTTTTTATACGTCTCTGTACATTTTTTGCACTTTTAACTCTACATTCAGTTATTACTTTGTAAGAGAAAAGAAATGAAATCTTTCTGCGTTTACATGGTTATTATTTATAGATGTATCAGTGGGTGTGTATGCACATATTAAGTCTGAGATTCTGTGACTTTTCCTCATATGTTTATATTTTATAAATTTAACATATACAGTATGTTTAATCAATATTTTAATATAAAAAGGTATTTACTTAATAAATGAGATTTAATCTTTTTTTAAGACATATCTTTTCATGGACTATACATTTATATTATGATGTTTTCTTATTTTGATGATTATATTCCAAGCTTTGATTTTGTTACTTTAAAATATTTGAATGTTAAAAAATACATTTATACATTTAAGACATGACACTTTTTATTGATCTAAATATACAAATACAGGAAAGTCTGAGACCTCATTGAAAATCTGCAACTTTTTTTTTGTTTTTTCAGTTTCAGTTTCTTAAAACAAAGACAAATTTTGACATAACATGATTGTTTAGATGCTTCATATTTTCTTGGTCACAATCAAATATAAGCAAAAGAGAGACCAAATGCTAAGTGATTCTTTTAATTCAACATCTGAATCATTGATTGATTGATTGAAATATCTAAATGTAAAACATGCGCTGAAATGAAATTGTTTTGCATGTTTATTATTAGCTCAAGAGTCTCTGAATGTCGCCCCCTGCAGGTGCGGTGGACCAAGACAGCAGGCAGCGCTTCCGACAAGTTCCAGGAGACGTCCATCAAATAATTATTCTATATATATATATATATATATATATATATATATATAATAGTTAATAATTATTTTAATAAAGTTAATAATTATTTAAAAAAATACTTAATTAAAAAAAATCAGTAAGTGATTCCCTCTTTTCTTTTATTGTTAGATTAACATTATTGAGACATACGGCCTGTATATTAAGACCTACTGTAATGCACAGATATAATGTTGCACATCAGATGTTTTTCCCCAACAGTTGACCAAATGTTCACTTAAGACATAACAGATATTTTGAAATACCGTCTTTTTGCGCACACTTCAGATGTCAGTCAGCGCGATCGTTTTGTTTACATCAGCATGGGTTTGAACATCACATTTCATGGGTTCAGACTCATGCCATCGAGAATTCGCTATGAATATTCACAAAGCTGGAATGCTGCGCTTTACGATGTTAAACTTGTGCAGAGGGGAAGCAGCAGTCGACAAGAAGCGAGCAGAGAAAAAGGTACACCTCTCAGAAAACATACAAATAAAGATCATTTTAGAGGTTGAATTACTATTTGGAATATTGGGATCGCTAGACGAGGGCTCAATTTTGTGAAAAACTCAAATTCGACCAAAATTGACATTTTTCACTTTTTTTGCCTGTAGCTCAAAATTAGCCCGTTTGCATTCTGAATCATTGTGCCAGCACGGGTGTATCAGAAGGAAACAAAAAAGATTGCAAAGGTCTCGAGATTCACTTTTATGAGGCTTGCTCCAGAAATAACGGACAGCAGAAAATAGCAAAACAGCAGTCGAAAATTACTTAAAAATGCGAAGAATTTCAGCAAATCTGTCAAAGGCATCCATTTAATGCATGTTAGCATAGAAAAACAATTAAACAGTTAATGAAACAGACAATAAAAATTGTGGTGGAATGCAAAAACACGTTGTGCGTGAGCCGGCCCTTATTCTTTCACCCTCACGGCTTTGCATGTCTCTGTTGCACATATCGTAACCTGTCAGACTTTTGTATGCTTAATTTACTTCCAGCCGCTAACACACAACAAGATTCAGTCAGCGATCTCCCTCTGCGATATTCGACCATCATGCTTCCCCCGTGGCCCCTCTTTGTCCCCCAGAGGATGCATGTGTTGTTCCATAGGGTTCCCCAGGGGCGGATGATAATTGTGTAGCAGGTAAACAGGGCAGGCTGACAGCTTCTCTGAGTGGAAGCACTCCTGACGGGTGATGCTTGTTCAATTTTCCCCCACTGGCTCCACACGGCTCTCCGGATGACTTTAGCACCACAACACCGGCAATTAGACTCAGGCTGACCAGAGCGGCGAGGCACGGCTCGGACCACCCACAACAAACACACACACAAAACATCCCCCCTCAATCTTCTACAGCACCAAACCCCATTACTGGGAGAAAAGAGAAGTAAGAGAGCAAGTGTGAGCTGTGAGATGGAAAGGTGAGAGGTACAGAAGGTGTGAGAGATAAAGATAGAAGAATTACGGAAGCGGGATTGAGAGGATGTTGGGAAAGGCATGATAATAAGACCCTCGGAATGGCCTGATTCTTTTATTCGGCTGAATAAAAGATCCATGCCGCTTTTATAGCATAACGCCAGCGTTCGCACGCGGACGGCTTGACACAAGCAGAGTTTTAAGAGTTATTTAGTTGGAAAAGTGATGACAAATCTCTCTCTTTTTCTGTTCCCTCCTTTTCCTCCGAGGTCTCTTTTGGTTCATGGCTACGTCCAGAGGCGTTTTGATGTGCTCTGTTAAAGGGACTTTGATATAACCAGTCACTGTTCCGTGTGTGCTGTGCTAAAGCTGTTTGCCTGATTTTATGTCAGCATATTTCATCTACTTAACCTCAGCCTGGCACATGCTACAGAGGCAGACAGCCTTAGTTAACATCAAAGAGAGAGCGAGAGAGAGAGAGATGCAGGAGAGGTACAGAGCAGAGATGTGCAAAACTACATATTTTCAAAATGAACTAGTCTGTGGTTTGTCAGAATGACTATTCAACTAATTGGGTATAATTAGGCGGCTTTAGGGTTTTGCAATCAAAAACAACTGGACGAAAAGGGTTCGAGGCATATGTTTAAAAGTAATATCCTTTAACCTGACATGTTGTAAACCGCAATTCTTATCACATATTTTTTTAATTCGTATTTTTTTCTTGTTTTACAGTAAACATGCGTAAACATCATAAACATTGAATAGGATATATTTGCTTAATATATTATGCAAAATTGCGTCATGTATTAAGAAATGCATTTTTCCCTTGTTCTTCACTATATTTTAAGCTTATAACAAGAATATAAAAAATATATATATTTTTTATTAAAACTATTTTATTTCAAATTAAATGTAATTAAAAAAATATTTGTTTAATCTTTTGTATATAAAATAATAATTATTATCTTTTTAAATTTGCACAACTTTTGCATACTTTGAAATGTAATAATTTTAACGAAACTTAATTGTATTTTTTTTTTGTTGATATTTTTAAATATGTAATCTTGTTATAAGAATGAGATCTAGCGAAGAAAAAAAAAGACCTTTTTAATATATTATGCAATTTTGCGTAATATATTAAGTAAGCATATCTTGTTCATATATGTGTACGTATTTTTACTGGAAAACAAGACAACAATATCAAGTAATTAAAATATGTTAAAAGCATTGTAGTGTATTGCATATTGAGGTAAAAGATATAAATTATTATTGTTATTGTTATTATTACAAAATAAAATTGTGAAAATATATATGAAAACAAGTCTTCATATATTATGCAATTTTGCTTCTCAAGTAAATGTATCTTGTTTTAATGATGTTCAGATAGCTTGCTGACGAACAAGGCAAAAATAGGGACCAATTTTGACCAATCCTGTGCAGCTAATGCAGATATTGATGGGAACTAAGAAGCCATTAAACACACACACACACACACTCATTAGGTGGTTATTTTTGTGCGGGAAGGTCAGTCTTTGACCTTGGCACTTTGGCCAGTGAGACAGTGGGTAACTGTTCTGGGGTCAGCGTGCCTCTACTGTAAGGATGGACTTGGTTCAGAGACCCAGTTCTCACCCTTTCATTCCTTCAGTACAGTTCAGATCATATAATCCAGCACCAGGTAAGAAAGACAGCAGCATGTGTGGAGCGGCTGGTTCGGTGAACTGTGCACCAGACATATTTGTTCACTGCATAATGTTTTTCTTGACATTTCTTGTATACATTTTCAGGATTTACATTTCATTCCATCTAGGTGGATTCAGTCAGGTATGTGGGCATAAGTCACTGAATCCTATGTGTTATGTTTAAAGCTGATCACTTTAAATGAATAAACAGTGTTATTATACTGCTGTGATATTTCACACCGTTCAATTGTTAGAATATGAAATGCAAGAATGATATTTAATATATAGATTATTTGTAGTTAGATAAGTCATTATTGCATTTTTGATGACATTTAACCTAAGCAATAAAGTCTTGAACTGGCACAAACATGTAGAGTATATACAGTAGAATCGCTTGATTGTGTTTTACTTCCTCTTCAGTTTTCATGAGTGCCACTTTCTGAAGTATTTGAAAAAGAGGTTATGAGCTCTTAACACGTCCCGAAGAGGTGAAATGTTTATACTTGCATTTGTTTCTTCCCAGAGGAGATTTTCATTGCTCAGTGGTTGCTCTTCATACAGTATCTCAGGATGTAATTGTATTTTCAGGTTTCATTTAAGTATTGAATTTGTCTTAGATGTTTCTCCTACAACTCCTAAAAGTATAGCCCTATAAGATGAATGTGGAGAATTTTGTCCTGGAGGAATTTGATGAGAAATGTTTGAGCTCATATTGAGGACATTGACTTTTGTATCTTGTCAAATCTGAGCACAGTTTGAGGCATTGTTGAGATCTTTTTTTAAACCTTTACACTCTCATTCAAAAGTTTGAGGGCAAGAATTTTACTCTGAAAAAATAAATTATTAGGATGCATTAAATTGATCAAAAGTGACACCAAAGATATTTTCAATGTTAGAAAAATTTCTATTTATTCTATTTTAAATAAATACTGTTCTTTTGAACTTTCTATTCATTAAGTGTCAAGAAATATTAAGCAGCATATCTGTTTTCAATATTGATAAGAAGAAGACATGTTTCTTGAGCAGCAAATCAGCATATTAGAATGATTTCTGAAGGATCATGTGACACTGAAGACTGGAGTAATGATGCTGAAAATTCAGCTTTGCATCACAGGAATAAATTACATTTTAAAATATATTCAGATAGAAAACCGTTATTTACATGTAATACTATTTCTGATTTTGCTGTATTTTTGATCAAATAAATGCAGTCTTGATGAACAGAAGGGGTTTGAAAACATTAAAAAGTCTTACCGACCCTAAACTTTTGAACTGTAGCTTACATAAGATTAGTTTTTTTCTCTCCCAGGAGAAAACTCTGAGAAGCAAGAGACTACTCATTTTACTCTGCATTTAATCTCCTAGGAAATATATGAAAGAAATCTACACTGTAAAAAAAATTCTGTAGTTTTTACAAAATAATTTGGGCAGCTGTGGTTGCCAGAATAATTTTGTGTTGCATCACAGGAATAAATTACATTTTAAAATATATTCAGATAGAAAACCGTTATTTACATGTAATACTATTTCTGATTTTGCTGTATTTTTGATCAAATAAATGCAGTCTTGATGAACAGAAGGGGTTTGAAAACATTAAAAAGTCTTACCGACCCTAAACTTTTGAACTGTAGCTTACATAAGATTAGTTTTTTTCTCTCCCAGGAGAAAACTCTGAGAAGCAAGAGACTACTCGATTATTTAAACAAAATACTTTCAAATGTGGAGTGTCATGCAGGGAATTCTGGGAATATCAGTTTACAGTTTTTGACTGTAAATTATACATTGATTTGTTATTTTTACTTCTAAAAACGGTAAAATTAACAGCATTTTACTGTAAAATGACATGAAATGTCTGGTTAGATATTTTACAGTTTTTCCCTGTATATAGTACGGGAACTTACTGTTAACCTATTAACAGTTTTTTCCCGTAGCGTTTTTTACAAAATGTTACAGTTAAAATTACACTTATTTTTACAGTGTAATTGATCAATGTGTTTTTGTGATATGGGCTCCATTCGGGTTTTGCTTTTACCGTGTGCTGAGCTGGAGTGTGTTTGGTTGTGCTGGTTGAGTGTGTTTGGGCACAGACTCGTCTCTGCTCTGATTCATCTGGAGTGTGTGTGTGTGTGTGTGTGTGTGTGTGTGTGTGAGCTGGCCTTCAGCCCTGGCTTGACTGTGAGTGCCAGAGTCTGGCGTCACAATACAGTCCACAAAAAGCCCCTTGTGCTGAAGACACCAGAAGAGCACTGGAGGAGAATAAATATGAACCAGTGACTCACACACATTTAAAACAGGCCTGACACTATATACTAAATCTTAGTGCGCTAATTAGAAAAGCAAAGTACAAGAATTCCACCTTCTTTCATAGGAGTTTAAGAGCTTTCTCTCTCTCTCTCTCTCTCTCTCTCTCTCTCTCTCTCTCACACACACACACACACACACACACACACACACACACACACGCATACTCTCACACTTCTGTGGTTTATGGAGAAGGTACATGGTATTTGACCTTTGGGTTGTGATTGTGATGGGTAGTTGGCTAAAGGTGAGTCATTGTGCTTTCTTTAGGCCCAGACAGAAATGTGTGTGTGTGTGTGTGTATGTGTGTGAGCGCCCACATGTGGTTTTTCCTAAATGGCATTTTTCAGTGAAACCAAAACCAGTTAGTTCATCATATCTCGTCTGTCTGTGTCATCGGACAATTTTTAAAAGGACTTTTCAAAGAAGGGAGGGAATGAGAGGAAAGGGCAATGACAGAATGAAAGAAGGACAAAGAAAAGTTGGAAGAAAAGAAGAGATGAAAGAGAGCGAGAGGTGCAAGAAAAGAGGAACTACAAAAGAGGAGAGGAGAGGAAAAGTGGAATGGGAAGCTTGAGAACAAAGACATGGTCATAATATTTGGCTTTTCATGAAAATGGCCCTTACATTTGTGTCCTGTCATAATTTCAGTCAATTTTACTCTCATTAAATTATATTTGATTTTAATAAAGTAACTTAAAGTAGCATTGTGCATTTGCATCATTTTGTACAGATGCATTTGTAATATTATATTTATATTAGTGCTGTCAAACGATTAATAACGATTAATCACATCCAAAATAAAAGTTTTTGTTTACGTAATATATGTGTTTACTGTGTATATTTGTTAAATATACACACACATGCATGTGGGTCAAAGACGTTAAGATGTCCGCATCAAAGGAAATTTACAAAAGTGATTTTATGTCCATAGAAAGCACATTAAATGTTTAAAAAGGTTTGGAGGATAAAATGTCAAAATTTGGTTGAAATAATGTTGCATTGTCATTCAGTGTAACACAATATTTATGTAAAAATTCAAACAACATGCTTATTCTGACATGTACATATTAAAATATATAAAAGAATAAGGGAGCATATTAAATTTTATTGTGTTTAAAATGAGTAAAAAATGATTACTGACAAATGGGCAAAACCTAGGATAGTGGGAAATTTAAAAAATGTAAAATTACAACTAATTAGTATTTGGGGTGAAAGTAATTAGTCTTTTAATATATCATAAATTGATTTTTGTTGAAAATGTGCCTGACAAGATTGTTACACTGAATGACATTTTAGTGGGTCTCTTCTGTAAATCAGCGACAAGTGTATGATATTTATTTTTTGCTCAGAAAAACAAAAACAATTAAATTAAACAGAAAACTTAAAAAAAAAATTGGGGGAAAAACAACAGCAATTTAAAGCAATATTACACTTATTGTTTTCATGCTTAAACCCTTTTTCGTCTTTGACCAATGTATATATTTAAGAATTTTTTTTTGTTTATATAGAAAATATTCATATTTGTATATAATGTACATGTATGCTCATATACATGTATGTTTGTGTATTTATATATACATAATAAATATACACAGTATATTTTGTAAACAAAAACTTTTCTTTTGGATGCAATTAATCACGATTAATCGTTTGACAGCACTAATTTATATATTATATACACACTACTTGATCAATATATTTTTTTTATGTTTCTTAAAGACGTCACTTATAGTATTACTCCAGTCTTCGGTGCCTTCAGAAATCATTTTAATATGCTGCTTTGCTGCTCAAGAAACATTTCTGATTATTATCAATGTTGAAAACAGTTGTGCTGCTTAATATTTTTGGGGAAACCATGATGCATTTTATTTTAAATTTTTTCAGGATTCCTTGATGAATGGAAAGCTCAAAAGGAAAGCATTTATTTTGTAACATTATAAATGTCTCTACTGTCACTTTTGATCAGTTTAATGCATTCAGATTACCAGTGTTCATTCACTGATTAGCTCAAGGCATTTGAATTATTCCAAACAATAATATTCTTTAAAACATTTTTTTATCTTTTAGAAAACATTGCTAGTGCATAAACATTGTTAATATCTTGCAGTGTTGTTTTTTTCTCGTCATATTTTTGTCAGCAGCATTCAGCATGTTTAATTATTGTCACGATGCATATTTTTAGTCTTTGTTGTAGAGTCAAAACAGCCTTTGTTAAAAAAAACATTTTTGTCTGTAATTCTGTTGATCTGATTAAGACTTGATGAAAGGACAGGAGAGGCAGAGGAGAGCAGCAGTAGAGACCTGCACACTACTGGCAGGACGTCTCCTTGAGCTTCGGGAGGGAGAGCAAATTAGACAGTGATAGCAGGAGGAGAGAGACGAATGGAGGAACACGCTCATTCTTCTCCTTTGATGAGTTTAACAGAGATCACGTCACACTCTGACCTAAGATCAGCTTCTTATGATAAAGCTTCTTATCCATGTCTTTGTTCTCTGGCTTGACTCACATCCTGTTCAAAAATGAGTTTTTAATAATTTTGAAAGAAGTCTCTTATGCTCACCAAGGCTGCATTCATTTGATCAAAGATCCAGTAAAAACAGTAATATTGTGAAATATTATTACAATTTAAATGAACTCTTTTCTATTTGAATACATTGTAAAAAATAATTTATTCCTGCGATGCAAAGCTGAATTTTCAGCATCATTACTCCAGTCTTCAGTGTGTCACATGATCCTTCAGAAATCATTCTAATATGCTGATTTACTGCTCAAGAAACATTTCTTACCATTATCAATCTTGAAAACAGTTGCGCTGCTTAATATTTTTGTGGAAACTGATACATTTGATTTTTTAAGCATTCTTTGATGAGTTGAAAGTACAAAAGAACAAGAACAGCAATTCACTTCACGTCTTTGTTCTCTGGCTCGACTCATCATCCCAAAAGCCTCTCATCTCGTCAACCAGTTGCGCTAAGCAAAGTCTTCTTCTAATTGGCTGATTTGGGTTGATGATGTTCCCGCCCCCTCACCCTTGTCTTTGATGATGTCACCTGAAGGCATGGCCCCCCGCTCTTAAACGCTGCCTCCCTCCCGTGTGGAGCTGCCACGGCTTCCGCCTCATGCTTGACAGCAGGCTGCTGGATGAAAGAGAATGCTTCCGCATGAAAAATTTCAAAACTATTAATATACACTACAGTTCAAATGTTTATGGGTTGATAGGATTTTTTTTACGTTTTTGAAAGAATTCTCTTATTTTCACTGGATGTATTTGATTAAAAATTCAGTACTGTTGTGAAATATTATTACAATTTAAATGAACTCTTTTCTATTTGAATACATTGTAAAAAATAATTTATTCCTGCGATGCAAAGCTGAATTTTCAGCATCATTACTCCAGTCTTCAGTGTGTCACATGATCCTTCAGAAATCATTCTAATATGCTGATTTGCTGCTCAAGAAACATTTCTTACCATTATCAAAGTTCAAAACAGTTCTTTGTTCTCTGGCTCGACTCATCCTCCCAAAAGCCTCTCATCTCGTCAAACAGTTGTGCTAAGCAAAGTCTTCTAATTGGCTGATTTGGGTTGATGATGTTCCCGCCCCCTCACCCTTGTCTTTGATGATGTCACCTGAAGGCATGGCCCCCCGCTCTTAAACGCTGCCTCCCTCCCGTGTGGAGCTGCCACGGCTTCCGCCTCATGCTTGACAGCAGGCTGCTGGATGAAAGAGAATGCTTCACACCGCATGAAAATTTCATACGGCTCTAATAAATATCTGCAGGCGGTCTAACAGCCACGCGCTCTTGTTGAAATGCCGAACTTGGCGTGAAGCATTGGAAGAGTGAGCTTCAGTTTATCATTAAGATCATTTGGTGTAGAGCGAATATAGGGAGACTTTTTAAGGTGTCTGGACTGCTCATTTGTGTCTTTTTAAGTGAAACAGATTTGGTGGAAGTCACCCGAAGGGCAGGGGAGATTTCAGGAGTGGAAATGCGAGTTAAAGTGATGGTGCTTCATCTGTAGTGGGTTTCCTTCAACTTTGTATTGAATAATCATTAGCAAGAGCTTCACACGAGGGTTATACAATGAGACACGATTTAGCTCGTTTCATCTGCAAAAAGGTTAGGGCTGAAATGAGCTTGTCAGGGAGATTAGCTTGAGAGGGATAGCCAAAATGCTATTATATGAAAACTGAGTGAGAGAAAAGCAACAAGAAAAGTAAATAATACACTTTTAGTCCCTCTAGAATTTTATTAACAGGCTATATCCAGGTGAATATTTTTTATTTTATTTTTATGTATTATTTTATTTGTTTTATTTGATCAGAAATATAGTGATATGATCATTTGCCATGTGTTTCGTTGATTTGCAATCAATTTTTTTGTTTCATTTCTGCTCTTGGGAAACATTTTAGGATTTTCAGCACTTCTTCACTTGTTATTTTTGCATTTATATCTTAATATTAGGGATGGGCATTCCAAGCAAAATTAATATTCAAAAATCGCTGGGTATTACTCGACTATTATTTGAAAATCGCACCCCTCCCCCGCATGCACGCACAAACACCCATAAACAGAGAGAGGGATTCAAGCTTTCAATCTGTATGATAAACTGTTTAATTCAGAAGATAGGCTACCTTAACTCAAGCCATATAATGATTGTAACGCGCTGAAATATATTAATATAATAAACATAACCGAATGATGGCACTTATTAACATAACAGTACGTCGATTAGCATAAATCAACTGCTCATAAGGCTAGGCCATTTCCATTATAAAAAATGGAACCGCAAAGGGAATAGATACGAAATGGGAGAAAAAATATACTTTAGTATCTTCTGTCGCAATTATATCATTGGGTAATTATACTGTATATAAACTGCGGGCATCAGGGAGCCCTTATTTATATGCGGGGCATTGAAATCGCTTATGAACGCGCACTTGTTTTTTACTTTCACTTTCGAGATTCGCAATCACACGTACGGAGCAGCACTCGGCAGTACTTACCGCACATTTTACAAGATTGGGTGTTTGTCAGTGGTGCTCAGGATCTGCAAATCATTTGCCATCATCCTATCAGTCATCTCTCCTTACTCTGTTTATGTGGTAAGTGAAATGTTATGTA
>NW_015670605.1:971142-975126 GCF_001515625.1 Sinocyclocheilus rhinocerous | reverse complement strand
AAATCCTTTTAATTGCTTTGGCTTCATAAAAAAAAAAAAAAAAAAGTTCTCTTTCTATTAGATTTATGTGATAAAAAAAATCGAAAACTTTTCCTGTTTCGACCACTGAGATGGTGACAGAGCTTTTAAAAGTCATTCTCGTGCATCTCTCTCCCTCTCTCTCTTTTCCCCTGACTTGTTTCTCTCTTAAACTCCCTCTGTCTCTCTGTGTGGTTTAAACCTTGTTATTCAGACTTGGATTGTGTCTACAAAGCCCCAAAGCCGCAGGACACGAATGTGACAAGGCCTCTGCGTCTCTGCTCTTCCTCTATTCCAGCTCACTCTCATTCTCAATAAATCCTCCGACCTTGTGCTCTTTTGCCATTTAAAGTAACACAGCAGCAGAAATGGAGGAGATCTGCCGGTGCTATTGTTCAGAAAGATATTTAATATATAGAGAGTTTAATAAAGTCTAAAATCTGATCAGTTATGAAAAAGATATTACGCTTTAAAATTATGAAAATGACATGAAATTCTTACTTTTTCAGATAGCAAATCATTTTTGAAGAGCTGGAAATGTATTGCTACGTTTTGAAAAGCCAACCCAGCCATAATGTTTAAAGGAATAATTCACCCCCAATTTTTTGTCATAATTTAGTCATTAAATGTAATTTTTGTATTTCATTCAGTTAGACACAGAATGGTATTTTGGCCAGAATGTTTCTATTTTGCATTTTAAATTTATACTTTCAAGTACTAAACGAAACAAAAGAGCACCGTTTTTAAATTGTGCACAAGCACAAATGATGCTTCTTAGATTTTTAGTAAATAATGACTTCAACTTTGGTCTGTTTCACACATAAAACTATTGTAAAACTTGGAATAAAGAGCATGCATCTTATGAACAATGTGTATTATAATGTTGTAATGCTTTTTTGAAGCTTGAGAGTCTGAATCAACATTTACTTTCCTCATATGGAAAATTGCAGCTTGAACATTTAATTTTGCGCCCCAGGATGTCATATAGGTTTGGATCAACATGAGGGTCAGTGAACGACATTAAAAGTTTTATTTTTTTTGGGTGAACTATTTGTTTTCCATCTGCAAAAGCTTCATATCATCTCAAGGAATAGCAATCCTACTAAAAGAGACCAACACTCGCTGGGAATGAGAATACCTGGATCCCACAACCCGATCTCATGAAAGTGCGTATAAATAGTACGCCAAATAAAAACGAAACCTCGTGGTATTGATACGCAAAAATGGACTTTGGCATGTATATGCTACGCGATGGGTAGGTTTAGGGTCGTGGGTTTTTAAGACAATAATCGCACAACCTATTCGATATTCTATAATTAAATCAACTAATCGAATATTCGAAAAAAAATCGTGACCCATCCCTAGTTAATATGTAATAGAAGAGGCACACTTGTGCTTTACCTTTAAAAAGATCCTTTTAATTGCTCTGGCTTCATAAAAAAAAAAAAAAAAAAGTTCTCTTTCTATTAGATTTATGTGATAAAAAAAATCGAAAACTTTTCCTGTTTCGACCACTGAGATGGTGACAGAGCTTTTAAAAGTCATTCTCGTGCATCTCTCTCCCTCTCTCTCTTTTCCCCTGACTTGTTTCTCTCTTAAACTCCCTCTGTCTCTCTGTGTGGTTTAAACCTTGTTATTCAGACTTGGATTGTGTCTACAAAGCCCCAAAGCCGCAGGACACGAATGTGACAAGGCCTCTGCGTCTCTGCTCTTCCTCTATTCCAGCTCACTCTCATTCTCAATAAATCCTCCGACCTTGTGCTCTTTTGCCATTTAAAGTAACACAGCAGCAGAAATGGAGGAGATCTGCCGGTGCTATTGTTCAGAAAGATATTTAATATATAGAGAGTTTAATAAAGTCTAAAATCTGATCAGTTATGAAAAAGATGTGGTATTGATACGCAAAAATGGACTTTGGCGTGTATATGCTATGCGATGGGTAGGTTTAGGGTTGTGGGGTAGATGCGTATCATATGTACGCGAAAACTGCGTATCATATGCACGCCAACAAATTTCGTATCATATGCACGCGAAAACTGCGTATTATATGCACGCCAAACACATGCGTATCATATGCACGCCAAAGTCCATTTTTGCGTATCAATACCACGAGTTTTCGTTTTTATTTGGCGTACTATTTATACGCATTTTCATGAGACCGGGCTCGATCCCAGGGAATTCTCAACATGTTCCCTTTCTCAAGCTGAAACACGATTACTTCTCACAGAAGACGATATGCTATCAGTGTGGGATATCAGTCCTTGCATCAACTCATTTAGTCTCTTATTCTTATTCAGATGAACTCTCAGATCCACATCAACATCTTGCAGACACACACTCACTGTGCGCTTTGTAAAGATGGTTAATAACTTTCTATAAGCTTTCATATATTTTTGCAGACGCATGTCTTATTGAAATGTGAAATGGGGAGCTGTAATAAGAGAGGCGCTCTTGAATAGAACAGACCACCTTCTGCCTTAGCTTTAAAAAGACGCTTTTGAGTGCTCTGACTTCATTCAGCAAAAAGGTACAAAATAAAATAAATAAAAATCAGTTTCTCTTTCTATTAGATGAGTATTCCAAGGAGCTGTCTTTTCTCAATAGAATTTGAGATATTTTTTTAATGGGAAAAGTTTCAGGATGTTTAGCTTTGAAAAAGCACTGAAACCAGAGGTGGGGGACTCGAGTCACATGACTTGACTCGAGTCTGACTCGAGTCGCAAATTTAAGGACTTGTGACTTGCTTGACTAAATAAAGAAAATGACTTGACTTGACTTGGACTTGAGATCCAGTGATTTGACCTTCATGACTCGGCAGGACTTGATTTATAACAACTCTAATTATTATTATAAATCTTAAGAAAGTTAATTTCTGAGGAAAAATTAATAAGGTCGTGCGGCAAAAAAATATTTGTTCCTGTTTGATACTGTGACTTGACTTGACTTGATCCTTAGCAGGACTCGACTTGACTTGCTTGAGGTGAGCCACTGACTTGACTTGACTTGCTTGATGTGTTTGTACTGTGACTTGAGACTTGCTTGAGACTTGAACATGTGTGACTTGCCCCCACCTCTGACTGAAACCATTTTTATGCATTTTTGTCTTTTTATTTTTTTTGTTTATTATTATTTTATTTTGTTGTACTACTGTTATTATATGATGCTTTATGTTGTTTTATTCTTTTATTTTGTTTACATATCTACCTATTTTTTGTTTTATTTTATTTTTTATTGTTTCTTTTGTTTTTTTATTTAGTATTTTATTTTGTTATTTTGTACTTTTATTTATTTTTTTACTATCTTTTATTGTGTTATGTTTTATTTTATTATTTCATTTTATTTTGGTTTTGTTCTATTGGTTGAAAAATGTTTTCAAACATTTTCGTTTTTCTTTTTTTTAATGATTTTGTACATTATTGTTTATTATTTTATTTTATTAATTTTTTTATTTTATTGCAACATTTTATTTTTGTTGGTTGTGCTTTATCAGCATGGCAAAACAGTCACATATTTTCCAGTATTTGAAAGGTTTGGCTAGTTAGTACGAACTGTCTTTGAGCACGCGCACGGCATCCGGTGCGTGAGATGTGTACGCGCTCTGGCTTAGTTTACGCAAGCGCCGGAAGTGATCATTGTAGGTACGACGGCTAATCAAAATGGTACTTACTTGCGCTTATCCGGATTGTTCAAACCGACTTAAAACTAAAAGATTACGTTCTCTCGCGCGAACTCATTCGGGAGTGGTGACTTTCCACGTATTCCCAACTTCTGAGCCTGCTCGCCTGAAGTTATGGTTGATTGCTCTTCGACTGGATATCAACACACCCATTAACGTAAAACTACGCCAGAGCGCGTACACACCATACTTTAAGTAGACGCGTGTCCGAATCTCGCGAGAATTAATACGTCCCCAGGTAATTCTCGCCTACTCTTTTATGAATACTAAGGATTCGGACATACTTATTC
>NW_015670605.1:962418-971044 GCF_001515625.1 Sinocyclocheilus rhinocerous | reverse complement strand
GCGAGCGACAACCAATAGGAGTGAAGAATCTGTCAGTGGCGCTCACACGTCACCGTCTCGAGTGCAGGCAAGACGGGACAGATTTCCTGATGCGTAGAAAAGAAACTGTTGGCTGTTGAAGTGAGTTTGATGCATACATTGATGGTTCGAGTTGTTATTTATATGATGCAGTGAGCAGTTTAGCTCCGGTTAATGATTTAATGCACGGGCACTGCTGTAGTTTATATAACAACACTCTCCAACAGCAGAATGCTACTTTTATTTCTTTTAAGTCTAATTCCTAGTCAAGCGCCGGAAGTGATCTCTCGCGCGTATACGTCACTCATTGTTTACACAGTGCACAGTCATTGTAGGTACGACGGCTAATCAAAATGGTACTTACTTGCGCTTATCCGGATTGTTCAAACCGACTTAAAACTAAAAGATTACGTTCTCTCGCGCGAACTCATTCGGGAGTGGTGACTTTCCATGTATTCCCAACTTCTGAGCCTGCTCGCCTGAAGTTATGGTTGATTGCTCTTCGGCTGGATATCAACACACCCTTTAACGTAAACTACGCCAGAGCGCGTACACACCTCACGCACCGGATGCCGTACGCTCGCTCAAGGCAGTTGGACATAGTGGTGTATTAGAGGTAAAATATGATATAAATACTGTTCGGTTTCTGGCACAAACCGATCGTTTCGTGTCTTAGGACATCAATGTGTCGTCACGAGCCGCAGGGTTTAATTTGGATTTGTCTGTGCATGTTTTTTTTACTCTCATAGATTTTGTTACCATTGCCATGCATTATACGACTGATAGACTGCAACGGTTAAAGTTAAAAATCATCAAATGTGTTCTACTGAAGAAACAAAGTCACCTATATCTTGGATGCCCTGGGGGTAAGCAGATAAACATCAAATTTTCATTCTTGGGTGAACTATCCCTTTAAGGATATTTTTTTCATGGATTTTTTTTTTACTTCATGAATATTTCCAGGAAGCACAGCTTTTTCTGAATTCAGTGTTGTTTATAATGCAGGTGTAGCCTTTATCTTATGGCAGCTTTCTGTGCTTCTGTGTCTGCTAGCGTGTTTCTGTTAGTTAGGTCGTGTTCTCTGAGTCTCTGCTTGTCAGTGTGCTTCCCACTTTTCTATCGGTCACATGTAGCTTGACATGCACATATAAAAACATGCTCTGAAGCTGCACTCCTGCTTCAGATGTGGAGATGGTTTCCTCTTGGTGTAAATGTCAAACATTTCCCGGTCTGAATGTGTGCGGAACATGATAAAGCCAGGCTTCCACAGATGACAATCGCCAGGTGACTCACAATGGTGTAAATCCTCTGAGCCATGCTGTCTGCTGCCTACATAGGTGGCATCTTAATGGAAATGGAATCTTGTAAATGATTTTTAGAACATTCTACATAGCTAAGATAGTGTTGCAAGTGCATGGAGGACTTGACTTGCAATTGATTTAATACATAATGACATTAGCATGCTGCAAAGCTATCAATGTGCTACTCTAATAAACATCAAAATACACAGCACATGCAAATACTGGGTTAAGCCATGCAGTTTCAATTAAACTGAAATACTTTTTTCAGTAGTAAATGAATTATATTTCAGCATGCAATCAGTCAAAATGTATCTTTAGTACTTCGTCTGCAAACTTGGATGGTTTGTTTTTCTACTGAGCTGAGCACTGAAGACTGAAGCAATGATGCTGAAAATTCAGCTTTGATCACAGGAATAAATTACATTTTAAAATATTTTAAAATAGAAAACAGTTGTTTAAAATTGTAATAATATTTCACTGCTACTGGATCACTGAGTCAGCTTGTTGAACAAAGAATCAGACAGATTCACAGATGAATCATTCAGATCAGGTTTGTGAGCGGAATCACACTATTTGTTCACGAATCAGACATGGAGACTTAATGAAAACTCTTCAGCTGGTTCCTCACATAAAGCTATTGCATGAAGTCTTTGAATGTAGTGCTTGAGTCATATGAATCATTTTTGAGTTTGAAGGCCCCAGTTCTCATTCATGTTTATAATGACAAATGTATCCGTTATATTCTTCCACACTTTGTGTCTTTTTTTGAGTGAACTATTCCATTAACTTAGCAGAAGAGTGACACATAAAGTTTGACTTCACGTGCATGTATGTGCATATATGTGCTGGAGCTCCTGTCTCTTTTTGAATGCAGGGTAATGTGTGAGCGGCCGCCGGTGCGTGTCTCTGCATGTATCTGTTTGTGATGTATTTACGTCGATGTGTGATGCTCTAGCCTGCTTCCTTTAATCCCCAGACTAAATAGGGCTCAGATTTATAACGGTGGGCTGTAATGAGACATTGATTGCATTGAGAATAGGCCATTTAGTGTCCACACTGCAGTATATGAGGCTCTCGAGTTCTGTGTGGGGGACACGGACACAGTCGGCTTTGTCTGCTCTCAATAGGACTTGTGTACTGTCCTGGGGAGTGTCCCTCAGATAAGTTTTTTTTTTGTGTGTGTGAAGAAATACAGTTGTAAGTGACACCCAATCAAACTCGATTGGTTATGACACTTTGGTTATAACACTTTAGATCAGGGTTCCTCAAATCTTGCCCTGGAGGGCCAATGCGCTGCAGAGTTTAGCTCCAACCCTGATCCAACTCACCTACCTGTGATTTTCTAATGATCCTGAAGACACTGATTAGCATGCTCAGGTGTGTTTGATTAGGAGTGGAGGTTAGAGCTAAACTCTGCAGGAAAGTGGATCTCGTGGGCCAGATTTGAGGATCCCTGCTTTAGATCATGTGTTCTTTATTTGGATCAAGAGAAATCTTGTCCATCTTGTCCAATGTAAATATTTTATTTGATTTTTAAAACTTCTTTTTATTTATTTTATTTTGTACTTTGTGTTCTTCTCTTAGATTTACAAAATTTACAAAATTTAGATTTACAAAAATTCTCGTGAATAAGCTTGGCTCGCCTGCCGCGTCTCTCTTATAGAAATTGAACTCAGCTTGCGGTTGCCGCCTATACGGTGTAGTACTGAAGATGGGGGACGAAAGGGGTGTTTCAGCACTGCCCACACATTTAAAGCAAATATTAAAGCTTAATCAAATTTTTCTAATTATTATTTCCATAATCTAATTTTTTTTTAAATCCAGCTACGTTTTTATTTTTCCATTTCTTAAACAAAATGAAGAAGAAAAAAACAAAACAAAAACAAAAATCAAACCGCTTCTCATTTCTATTTATTTGTTTTTAAGTAGAAAATCAAATGACCAGAAGGTACACGGATCTATGTTTTACTTTGTGTTCTTTTCTAGGATCTGGAGCAGTGATCCTCAAATCTGGCTCGAGAGATCCACTTTCCTGCAGAGTTTAACTCTAACCCTAATCAAACACACCTGAGCATGCTAATCAGTGTCTTCAGGATCATTAGAAAATCACAGGTATAGTTGTTTGATTAGGGTTGGAGCTAAACTCTGCAGGAAAGCGGATCTCTCGAGCCAGATTTGAGGATCACTGATCTAGAGAGATCTTTTTAATACTTTAAATATATTTTAAATATATTTTATTGTACTTTTTTGTTGTAGTTTTGTACTTTGTGTTCTTCTATCGGATCGAGAAAATGATCGTCTGTATTTTGATATCTCTAATATGAAGTATTATGAATATGAAGTATTAAGTAGACAGTGCTCCACATATTTTTAGATTTTTTTGTAATTTGAATAATTTAAATCTCATAGTTAGAGCCTGGAAAACTGTCAAATTAGCTTTATTTTTATACTTTAATTTAATTTATATATATATATATTGTCACGTTTATGTTCTGTTCTGGTTTAGATTTTCCTGTGTTTCTGTTCTACCTTTTGACCTAGTTTCACTTATGCCGAGTTCACACTGCGCGATTTTAGCCTGATTTTTCACTCACCTGTGTGAACACAGCAACAACTGAATGCTACCCCAGATAGTCGTTCAGTGTGAACTCGGCATTAGTCCCCCTGATTAGTTCATTCTGTTCACCTGTGTTGATTAATCATCTCGTTTTCTCCTTTGTTTCCATGTCTTTATAAGCCTTCAGTTTCTGTCTGTTCTTCATCCTGCATTGATGTTCATTTAATGGTACACGTGTGTTGATGCTATTTAGCGCTCCTTTTCTTTATATTGAAGTTGGAATTAAAGACCATAAACGGTTACTCCTTCGTCATGGGCTTTCTACAACCACATACCGTGACACACACACACATATATATATATATATATATACATGAAGTATTACGTTAAGTAGGCACCGCACAACACATTTTTTTTGTATGATGAGATGTTTTTGTTAATTTGAGTTTTAAGTAAATTTTCGTAGTTATAGCTTGGTAAACTGTCAAATTATCTCTAGTTCTAGATCCCATTCATATTCATCTGCTGTCAGATATGGGGGCAGCTATAAACAGAGGAAACCTCGAGGCTAAATTTTATGTTCTGCTTTTTTACAAATACCTGGCAACCCTGCACCAGACAGAGCTGTCGGCGATTTTTCCTATTGTAAAGTCATGCAGTGTGTAACCTCCTGTCATCGTTCCATCGTGCAGTGTGAACACAGCAACAACTGAATGCTACCCCAGATAGTCGTTCAGTGTGAACTCGGCATTAGTCCCCCTGATTAGTTCATTCTGTTCACCTGTGTTGATTAATCATCTCGTTTTCTCCTTTGTTTCCATGTCTTTATAAGCCTTCAGTTTCTGTCTGTTCTTCATCCTGCATTGATGTTCATTTAATGGTACACGTGTGTTGATGCTATTTAGCGCTCCTTTTCTTTATATTGAAGTTGGAATTAAAGACCATAAACGGTTACTCCTTCGTCATGGGCTTTCTACAACCACATACCGTGACACACACACACACACACACACACACACACACACACACACACACACACATATATATATATATATATATACATGAAGTATTACGTTAAGTAGGCACCGCACAACACATTTTTTTTGTATGATGAGATGTTTTTGTTAATTTGAGTTTTAAGTAAATTTTCGTAGTTATAGCTTGGTAAACTGTCAAATTATCTCTAGTTCTAGATCCCATTCATATTCATCTGCTGTCAGATATGGGGGCAGCTATAAACAGAGGAAACCTCGAGGCTAAATTTTATGTTCTGCTTTTTTACAAATGCTTTCAGACCATTTTATTAATGCATTTGTGTTGGATATGACAGAAAATTGATCTTGAAGGAACTGAAATTAATATTCTTTTCAATTCTTGTACTGAGAACTTATCTTGTTGTTACATTTAAGAGTGTATTTGCAGTATTATTATAGTGCAGTGCCAAGTGTAGTTTTACCATCACTGGTTCATACAGTAGTTATGGCCTTTGTTCCTCTTTTCTCATTGGTTCATTTACCTTGATGTGATCAGGATTTGACCCAGCAGCTCTCTGGATCATGAAGACCTTGATCACTAAAACTATCATTCTCTCAACTGAGGCATGACAGCAGGAGAATAATAGAGTTTGGAGACTCTCTTCAGTCATCAGACTAATCTGAGATAGGCCTATTGTATCACATTTGGGCTAATTAGTGCTGTGTTTATTCCAAACCCCTCGATACCAAGAAAGTCGACCTTGGAATTATTTCTAGATATTTCACAAAAGAGGCTTGGCTGCCTTGGGCCTCCCTCCCTCTCTCTTTCTCTCGTTTTCTTTCGTTTTCTCTGGCTTTCTCATGATTTCAGATGCATTAATTTAGCCCTCAAGCTCTGGAAAGAATAGACCCTTTCTGAATGAAGTTTGAATGTTAAAGTACAGTACAAGCAACATGTTGCAGCTAGAAGAGTCTTCATTAGGGTGTGGATAGCAGAAAACATGTCACATGCTTAACATGTCAAATATTTAATGGCAAGTGTCAATTTTAGAATTTCTTAGCTACAGTGAATGTAGTCTATGCTGGATAGAACATGGAAAGAGCATTTTACATAGGAACATGACATTGATGTACAACAGGTTTTGAAGCAGAGACTCAATAAATAAATTAACATGCTAATCACAATTAATTATAGAAATGGTGAGAAATCCTCCCATAAATCCATACCTTGATGAATGCAAGTCTAGGGGGAGTGTATTGTTGTGTTTTTTTTAATTTTATGGGTCTGTTTTAATGTTACACTCCACATGAGTCCCATGGATTTCTTGTATTTTTTATTTTATTTTATTTTATTTTATTTCATTTTATTTCTTTTTTTTTTTTACTAATACTATTTTATACTTATTTTTTATTATTTTAATATTTATTTTACTATTTTATTTTATTTTATACATAATATATTTTATTGGGTGGTGTACAATCTTGTGAACTCCAGTTCAGTTCCCAAATTTGAATTTATGTAGCAAACATGATATGGATTTTTAATTGAAATTCGAGTTTAAGAAATAATATTTAAAGTGGCATGAAATTCAGTAGCAGGTGAAAGTAATTAGGTTACAACACTAGTAAACCTCATTCACTTTTAAAATAATTAGTCTTCCATACGGAATTCTATAGTTTCTTCATTACCTGTTTGACTTTTACTCCAAAGGCCTGGAGATATTTAACAGTGAGGAGGGAGAATGGAACATTTAATACTTAGACACAGACAAACTGCTGACAGCATCTTCTCTAGTGTTTCACTTTGCGGCTGTAATGTGATTCCTGAGTTCTTCATTCGTGCTGTAGCGGCATTAATATTGAAGCGCTGATCTATAGTTCACCTCTCAGGCCTCCATTAGCGGATCACCCACGCTACTGCGTTGCCCACTCGTGTCAAGACTAGAGGATGGGCCTAAATTTAGCCCGGCAGATTGGCACATTTGTTTCTGTTCTGCTTCGTCCTCTCTTTTTTCGTGGATGTGGAGGCAGAGAGCAAGTGTTCAGAGATCGAGCTGAAGTCAAAACAGTTAACGGTCAGATAGTGTTGAGACAAGTGATACAGGGAAAAGCACTTTCCACAACACCTGTGACATATGCAAGGGAGAGATCACCTCAGTATAGCACAAATGTGATTTTAATGGCACATGTGATAAACAAATTATGAGCGGTGTATTGGTGCACATCAATAAAATAGCTCATTCTTTTTGGTGTATGCAAACTCTAATGAAAAAAACAACAGGTCATTGCAGCTTCAAGGAATATTTTGGGTTAAATACAACTTGAGCTCTATCGATTTCCGCAGGCTTAACCTTCACTTTGTAAAAAAACAACTGAAAATTGCATGTACAATAATGGACAGACAGTGAAAGTCTATGGGGGCAAGTCATTCAAGCCGAAATGTGGAGCTTGTATTTTTTGTTACAGGGCCTACATAATTTTTTTTTTCCTTACCCAGATGTGTGTTATACCAGTTTTGCCCAATACAGATGTAATTCTTTTGAATATATACCTTTGTTTTACAGGAGTTTTGATCCAAAGGAGTGGTTTGGGGTCAGTAAGACATTGTAATGTTTTAAAAAAAGACTTCTGTGTTCACCAAAGCTGCATTTATTTGATCAAAAATACAGTAAAAACTGTAATATTGTGAAATATTATTACAATTTAAAATAACCATTTTCTATTTGAATATATGTTAAAATGTAATTTATTCCTGTGATGCAAAGCTGAATTTTCAGCATCATTCCTCCAGTCTTCAGTGTCACTTGATCCTTCAGAAATCATTCTAATATGCTGATTTTCTGCTTAAGAAACATTTCTTCTTATTAAATAACTTAACATTTGCCCAAATGTTTGAATTGTAGTGTAGCTGTATAGACAAGGTTAGAAAGTGATTTTACCACAGTAGTCTCATGTTAACCTACACTCTAAAAAATGCTGGGTTGTTTCAACCCAACTTTGGGTCAAATATGGATTAACCCAGCTGTTGGGTTACATTTTTTGATTAAAATTTTAACCCAAAAGTTGGGTTAGTCCATATTTGACCCAAAGTTGGGTTGAAACAACCCAGCATTTTTTAGAGTGTATATATTGTTTAGAAAAATCATGTCTTTCTTGAAAGTCCTTATTTTAATGTTTATTCTGGTCCATTTTTTTCTGTTGTAACCAACAAGTGTTCTCTATAGAGCTTCGCTTGTCAAGTAGGTCAACCAGTTATGGCCATTTTTTCAGTGTGATTGGAAGTAATGGTCACTTTGACTATGCTGGTGGTGCTGGTTGAGTTAGTTGCTTGTTAGTCCAGCTACCAACAGGGAAGCGACAAAAGGATAGTAAGAACGTAATCTTACCTGAAGTATCCATGCAATAGATTATCTGTGTCTAAATAGTGAAGCAAACACACAATAGTTTCTACTAGACTCAGCAGTTTGGACAGTTGTGTCACAGCAGTAGATGACGCGGTTTCAAGATGCCATCTTCAATCAAAAACCAAATCACTCTCAGAGAGAAAAGAAAAGAAAAAAACAACAACAACATAACATTGACATTTCACACAAGCAGCTATTTACTGCTGACAATTTTATAGTGATTCATGTGTCCCCTGCAATCACAGAGGCAGTGGAGTCATATGAAATGTATTCTGAATGTGTGGCGCGCGGATCACTTACATGTCAGAGAAATGCCGCTGTGTTTGAGAAAGATCCCTCCCCAGAGACTGACCTTATAGACGCCCGGATACT
>NW_015670605.1:958423-962395 GCF_001515625.1 Sinocyclocheilus rhinocerous | reverse complement strand
TTTCTTACCGTCTGGACATATATCGACGAGTGAAATAAACACTGCAAGTCGAGCACCCATTTCCGAACCCGGCTTTCAGAGGGGGCCTCATCGAGGACTTTTCCTAGAAAAGGGACAGAACACACAGGTCCTGGGAAACACTGCAAAGAAACTTGCAGAGGTTAACACACAACCACCAGTCTCATTAGATACACATATATATTCATATATACATATATTTAGACATGGATCGTACTCACCCACCATGGTCACCGGTAGTGACGTCATGGCTGTCGCCGGCCAACAAGTTGGTGTTTTTTCAATGTATGCTTCAGACACGGGTCACGACGAGGCGTTCCCAATAGCGACCCCTAGAGGACGCAGTTCGAAGTTCCCATGAAAGGGAACCATTGATTACCTCCATCAGGGTAAAGGAGAGGAGTTCATACCCTCCAAACTGTAAACAGACACAGGCTGCTGAGTGTCATTGTTGACTGGTTGAGTGTGTTTTAATCTGCTTTAATGGGACAGTAAGTAATATGGTTATCAGGGCTGTTGTGCATATAATGATTCTTGATGGTTTTGCTCACTTCTGTGGAACAGAATTCAGAAACAGGACAAAAAGGTTTGGATTTGTTGTTGGATCGTGAGTCTGAGGCATAAGTGAGCTGGTGAAATCACATGTGTTTGTGTCTTATGTTGCTTACTAGCTACTTGATGTACATCTATGAGACTCTTTATATACACATGGAAAAGTGGTGCTTGTCAGAACTAATCGATGTCGTCTGCATTAAATGATAAGAATACTCTATCTATCTATCTATCTATCTATCTATCTATCTATCTGTCTGTCTGTCTGTCTGTCTGTTGTTCTGTTACTGTCTGTTTTTATCCATCCATCCATCCATTTATATTTGACAAAAAAAACACGTTTAATTATATATTTTATCATTAGTTTTTATATCTGTTTTATATTTTTATGTAAGTGTTAACTGATATAGTGTAATATAGTATGTATGTACAGTATATAAATGTTTACTATGTTTATGCATAAGTGTAATAATAACAATAGAAAAGTGGTGCTTGTCAGAACTAATGTCTGTCGTCTGCATTAAATGATAAGAATACTCTATCTATCTATCTATCTATCTATCTATCTATCTATCTGTCTGTCTGTCTGTCTGTCTGTCTGTCTGTTGTTCTGTTACTGTCTGTTTTTATCCATCCATCCATCCATCCATCCATTTATATTTGACCAAAAAAAACACGTTTAATTATATATTTTATCATTAGTTTTTATATCTGTTTTATATTTTTATGTAAGTGTTAACTGATATAGTGTAATATAGTATGTATGTACAGTATATAAATGTTTACTATGTTTATGCATAAGTGTAATAATAACAATAATAATAATTACTATTATTATTCATTTACTATTTTCCCATCCATCCAACCCAGTATTGACAGCCAGTGCTCACATACCATTTTCACTGTATGAAAAATAACAGCTTTAGTATTTTATTAGTTTGAAGCAGCATGAAGGTGGGCAGATGATTACAGAAATGTTGTGTGGAGAGGTTACTCAGTTCACTAACAATTTTGTATGATCATGAGAATGATCATACAACCTTATTTTCAAATAAATAACTGTAAATGAAAGTTGGAAGTTGCATTTAAAATCCACTAGACTCAAAAATGGCTTCTGATGTCTGTTCATAATGAAATGCTTTACTACTTACTGAATACTATGCAGTATATATAGTACTATATACTTAGTCTCATACTCAGTCTATAAATGGTTTTGGTCTTGTCATGTTGTCTTTTTGTCTTATGTCCATCTTACTGGGCACAGACAGAGATGTCATGATAATATCAGTCTGATAATATTAGTGTGACAGCTAGTCTGAGAGCCCTGCAGCATGGCAGCTCTACTCTAGAGTGGTTTAGCGGTCACCTGCTGTGCCTTGTGGGAGTTTTGCACCCTGCATGCAGCTCTTCTTTGCTCCCTGTGACTGAGAGATTTACCTTCTGAACTGTGAGGTTTGTCTTGTAATATTTTGTGTGATATTATGGTAACTGAAAGCAAACACTAAACTTACTGTTGGTTTCAGTTCATTTAACTGCCACTGGCCAAATGCTTATCTGCGGTTGAGAAAAATGATGGATACCAGGCAACACATTTGTTATTTTAATCTGATTCCAAGAACGTTTAATGGCATACTGCTCTTAATCATATCTAAAGTGCTCTCAAGTGCTGTAATGCCGCTCCATTGGCCATCAAGCGCAGGTAAAAACAGACAAGCAGGTGTGCAGCACCTGTCAACATTAATGAGCTCCAGTTCTGAATGCAGCAGGATTTCAGGTTTTGATCCTCCTGTAATTATAGCGAAGCGCTCTGTACTTTTGAATTTACTGTAGATTCTGGAATATATTAGATGCTCGTTGTACGTGCTTAAAACCCATTCACACTTCAATCGCTGCGCTTAATGATTCATGTTGGCTCAGGATTGCAAGGTTACACACGCTGATGAAGGAAATGACATGTGAACGTCCAACCTAGCCAGGCTAAGCAGAGCGCTTCATTCAGGAGTGATCATGGATATGAAGCTTTCCCTGTGAATACTTCACCCTCCACAGTGAGAGATGAACATGAAACAGAATTCTCAACTCATTTTACTTTTGTAATATGACACATTTCCTAGTGAAAATATGTGGGACTTGATTTTATTTTATATTTTATTCATCAGGAAATGAGTGAATCGTGGAAAGTCGGTGTTATATGCCAGAAAGGAGTCAGGTGATTTGGAGTGGAATTGGAAATAAGGAAATAATTTTTTAATAGCAAGCATAAGTACATTTTGATCAAAGACAAACATTATTTTTAATAACATGCATTGAAGGGGCGGTGTTAATTTAATATAAATTTAGTTTAGTTTAATTATGTTATGTTATGTTTTTTTCTTTTAAATTATTTTTCATGTTAATCTATATATTATTCACTGAATACTAGGAAAATTAATATTGGTACAGATACTGTAGTAGAATTACATTTTGATGAAAGATTGCATTGTTTTAATAAATTGTTTTAACAAATGAAGGCCATACAAATTTATGTAGGTATTAATTTAATATTTAAAATATATAGATACTAACCAAGATTTTTTTTTTATTTTTATTTTTTTTTCACTGAATTCATTGGCCATTATTATTGTTTGTACAGATAGTAGAATCTTTTTAATGTATGTTTTTATTTATTTATTTTTGTTACAGACCTTTTAATGAATTGTAAGACTCTTATCAGTTTGAATCTGCCTAACGATTCACTAACTAGTTGTGTAGTTAAATGTACCCAACATGAAACAGTGTATTGTTGTAATATACGGTCCTATAACTATACAATCATGTGTGTGGATGTTTTTTCACTATTGGGGTCAAACAGGTTCATGTGCTGCTAAATCAAGTGTGTGTGTGTGTGCGGCTCCAACCATGTTTCTCCTGGTCATACATCTTCTCTCACTTTAAAACCTCTCAGCCTCTGAAGCATTTGAGGCTCTTCAGGCTTTTCCTGCTTCAGCTTGGCATGTTTAAATATTTAGTTGACCTCAGATCTGGACAAGGATTTCATTACCGATAATACTCATGAAGATGTTGTTAGATTGTTAAATACTAATGGAATATGAGAAAGAGTCCTCAGTCCTCTCTGTTACGGCTGTACGTCACGAAGTAGCACATTTGCATAATGTCCGCCCACGTTCTACGTCGCCAACTTGCCCGCCCACAAACACAGTAAAATGTCAGTGTGGTTAACATCATGTTGAGAAGACGCAGTACCCTACGCTGTTAGAGTAGATTTGTTTTATCATATCTTATAATTACCACAAACTTGTTAACACTTGACACTTACCACTGAGAAACATCCTACACCAGTCGTGCTTGCGAATCAGTCTCTTGTCGATCAGCCAGTTCAACCGTTTCATCATCAGACTCCGG
>NW_015670605.1:944868-958413 GCF_001515625.1 Sinocyclocheilus rhinocerous | reverse complement strand
GTGTGGTTAACATCATGTTGAGAAGACGCAGTACCCTACGCTGTTAGAGTAGATTTGTTTTATCATATCTTATAATTACCACAAACTTGTTAACACTTGACACTTACCACTGAGAAACATCCTACACCAGTCGTGCTTGCGAATCAGTCTCTTGTCGATCAGCCAGTTCAACCGTTTCATCATCAGACTCCGGCTCGAATTGGTAAAGTACAATCCATACCAATATTTTCTATGTATTGACAAGTCTCCAGGGCTGTCATTCCGTCATGGCAATGTGCGTTTCGTTTCCGACATGCGCTGTACGCGGTAGACCAATCTAGAGCCAATCTCTCTATGGCTCTGGACCATCACAAAGGACTGCGCCATCTGACCAATCACAGCAGCGAGGGCTCATGGAAAGGAGGGGTTTAGAGTGACTGATTCTTTGAACTGCACACTGGGACCTGCCTTCCGAAACGGAAGATCCTGCTGCTTCTGTGAGTGTGTGTTTGAAGGTCTAAAAAGCCAATGTTTGCAGTATCTTAACAGATTTTATTTGTTGTCACTGTTTTCTTCTCCCTCGCTCACTGTCTATCTTTCTAGGAGTCTGTATCAGACGGGCCAGTTCTGTGGACCAGGCAACAATGCCTCCAAGAACAATTACCAAATACAACATGTGTGATCGACTGTTCAGAGACACCCCTTCAAAAGCCACGCAACCTTGACTGCAAACATATTCAATAGAGCATGTAGGTTAGACGAGTAAATAAATCCACACATACTATCAGATTAAATCAGCCATTTGAAAACAGCGTGAGTGATTCAGCTGTACAGCGTCTTCTCTTACTCTCAAAGCGGCTTCACAACAGCGCATCTCGTCTGCACTACTGCACGGTGCGATACAAAACTTTTGCTCGGGTTTCGGGACAGTCGACAGAATTGTCACTTGCCTAATCGAGTCATTGTTGCATCGTCACAAAACTGTATCATTTGCACATCTTTTTAAGTTTAAGCCATTCGAAACTCGCGTGCTCCAAAGCTAAAAATGGCATAATAGGGGGACTTTAAGACATGGGTTTATAGGTCTTTGAGTTACCTCTTTTTCTCCATTGGAGGCTTTATATCACTAAATGAACCTGAAATTTTATCATGAATTGTTCTTTTCATATGTACTTTTTCAATTGAAATTTGAAATGTTGGATAAAATTTTTGCAAAATCATTTATGTCTAAGAAATAAATGTAAACATCTGAGAAAGAAGACGCATGTGTATCAGTATTGGATCCATGCATTCGAGTTTGTGAGAGCAGCCACATCGCATCTCTTTGCGCGCTCAAGTTTGTTGTTTCAAATGTAGATGATAGGCAAGCCTGCTCATAATTGAAGTTTTTTTCATGAAATATATGCACGCTATAGGTCAACACAAACTTCTTACATTGGCGCGTGAGGAGGGGATCTGTTAAATGAGGTGCTGGATCAGATTTCGGACAAATTCGGAGGTGCCCTGATCAGGATCCGGCTTGTTCCGGCACAAATTAAGCCCTGCATGTATATATACACACACAGACAAACCAAAAATTATTCAGACACCAAATATAATTTTTTATATTTTTTTTACTAGTGGGTGCAGGACACTATAGTTCATTTATGTAAGTGAGTGAGTGATAGCAAAATAAAATACACTGTGATATATTATACCCAAAAATTCTTCATACAGTGGACTACCAGTAAAATTGACATGTTTTGAATTCAGACATGTTTTGCTTAATTGTTATCAGACATTGTCAATATGAATTTGTTCTGACACCGTTTAGCTCTGAGTTCTTGTCATATTTTGTACACTCATTGTTTATACAGTACACCCATTATGTTTATACTATGTTTGATTTTATATAAATTAGATATAAAATAATTTATTTCATATTATTTAATCACATTTATATGTGAGATTGTATGGTGTTTGCATAAAACTAAAGGAATGTAGAAGCAAGGGAACCGAACAAACCACATTTCCATATTTTAGATAGATTTTATGAAATGAAGGAAAAGCAATGATAAAGGATAGGGGAAGGACATGTTTTCCAGATGTCTGAAATAGCCTAAGGCCATTTTAGTCTGTGGCTCGGCTGGGTGAGCTGATATCGAGCTTTGAACGTGTTCAATAACGGCTGGGATCAGCTTCACCACATGGACTCGAAAGTTTCAGAGCTTTAGTCGAGAACAGGTAGTCATAGGATTACCAAGATTTTTACTAACCGAACACACAATTTGGTTGTGAACATGACTAGTGCTCTGCAGGGGTGGGTGGTAGACTGGTTAAATGTCTACAAGGAGTGGAACATGAGTCATCCTGCTCAAGACTACAGTCTGTCAGATACAGATGTTGTTAAATAGGCTAGAACATCAAGACCTCTGAGGGGGCACAGGTCAAAATCACAATTTTAAGTTTTAAGGTGGGGATAAAGAAAGTATCACAGATTGCACACAACTATTGAGAAGCACAATTTTTCAGCACAAGAAAATAATAAGAAATGTCTCTTGAGCAGTAAATCAGCATATTAGAATGATTTCTGAAGGATCATGTGACACTGAAGACTGGAGTAATGATGCTGAAAATTCAGCTTTGACCACAGGAATAAATTTAAACATTAGAAAATATATATTAAAACAAAAACATATACTATATTAAAAACAACAACAGCATCAACAAACAGATATATATATATATACACTGAACAAAATTATAAACGCAACACTTTTGTTTTTGCCCCCATTTTTCATGAGCTGAACTCAAAGATCTAAGACTTTTTCTATGTACACAAAATGCCTATTTCTCTCAAATATTGTTCACAAATCTGTCTAAATCTGTGTTAGTGAGCACTTCTCCTTTGCCGAGATAATCCATCCACCTCACAGGTGCGGCATATCAAGATGCTGATTAGACAGCATGATTATTGCACAGGTGTGCCTTAGGCTGGCCACAATAAAAGGCCACTCTGAAATGTGCAGTTTTACTGTATTGGGGGTCCGGGGGGGTCCGAAAACCTGTCAGTATCTGGTGTGACCACCATTTGCCTCACGCAGTGCAACACATCTCCTTTCGCATAGAGTTGATCAGGTTGTTGATTGTGGAATGCTGGTCCACTCCTCTTCAATGGCTGTGCGAAGTTGCTGGATATTGGCAGGAACTGGAACACGCTGTCGTATACGCCGATCCAGAGCATCCCAAACATGCTCAATGGGTGACATGTCCGGTCTATATATATATATATATATATAATAACATTTTATTTCAGTTAAAGTTTATTTTGGTTTTAGTTTTAGTTAACTCTAATAACCCTGTGTCGTGTACATTCAGTTTTGTTCTGTTTTGGTTTAGTTTTCAGTTCCCGTTTACCTTCCTGAGTTTCCTAGTGTGTTCCTATAGTTACTAATCGCTACACACCTGTTTCAGTCTTTTCTTACAGTCCCTTTGTATTTAAGCCCTCAGTTTCCCTCAGTTCCTTGCTGGTTATTTTTTTAGGTGTTATGCTACGCTTACTCCGGCGATCTTGTATGTTTCTTCTGTGTGGATTTATAATTAAAAGACTTTTGGAATTCTGTTAATTTGCTGTGCGCTGTACGCACCAACATGTGTAAACCTCTACATCAGAGGTGTAAAGTATTGGAGTAAATGTAATTAGTTACTGTACTTGAATATCTTTTCGGATACTTTGTAGTTGTACTGAGTATCAAATATATTAGCAACTTTTATTCTCTACTTCACTACATTTTTGAATGAGTATCTGCACTTTTTACTCCACTACATTTGAAATGAGTGTTGCAGTTACACATTACATTTTGCATGGACCTAGCTTTTTCTGCAGCAGTTTATTTCTGCTACAAAAGACCTGATACTGCCTATTACAGGTCACTGAAAGTACTGCATCTTGTGTGTTTTGCCCTTACTCACCCAAACTTGTCAACAAGGCTACTTTACATGAATGCGAGTTCCTTAGCAAGTATTTGTGAATCAGAGGTGTTTTATATATGAGATGAGGACATGACTGCAGCTGGCAATGAGGCCCAAACCAGCACATCCACTGCAAGAAGGCTTCGGATTTTTAATTTTACTTAACATTATTTTATTTATCCATTATACTGAAGAGACCTTTTTGAAAGATATTGTTTTTTTTGTTGTTGTTGTTTTTTTTGTAATTTTGAGGTGTTCCGTTTTATTTTGGTTTTAGAAAATAGTTTTTAGGTACTCTTTACACCTCTGCTATCTGTCTGTCTGTCTGTCTGTCTATCTTATCTATCTATCTATCTATCTATCTATCTATCTATCTATATATATATATATGATATTGTGAGCATCTCCATTGCTGTAGAAAGAACTATTCTCACACACTCAGTCACTGTGTCTCCAGGGAGTAAAAATACAGCAGAATAAAAGTGTCTCTGGGTGAGCCGCTGATAACATCTGTCTGAATGTCCACATCCTCTTTTTTTTATCTGTGATGTGTTTTTATCACTGGGTCCTATAGGCTTTTTCCATTCTCTGTGAAGGTTATTTTTATACAATAGATCACCAAGTAAAGACCAGCTTGACCTTTTCTCTGGCTTTTGTTAACTAAGGGGAGAAAAATAAAGAAATTCAGGCCGAATGAATCGGCACATAGACCACCAGCAGGGTGTAGTCTGGCCCGCTCACTCCATCAATCACCTCGGCCTCCATCGCTTGTTTGTTATTTCAATATCCATGTTCAAATACCTGGAAACTGAAAGGTTGAGGCTTGTCAGAGCTGTCCGGAGCTCTGTTTCAATCGTTCCCTGTGCAGACACGCTGGATTGACTTGTTAGAAGTCTAGACTGCGTCGCCCCGTTGTCCTCTGCGCTGTGGCTGGGAATCTATTTCAGGGAATCTATATGAAGTTCAACAGTATTACAAACTGAGACTGCTTGTACCTGAGACTATGTGATTGTACTGTTGATACTATTGTTGTTTTTAAGATTGTTGGGCAGTTTTGTCAGATGAGATGGACAAATCAGACATGTTGTATCGAGCTTAGTTTTTTTTTGCTAAAGTTCAATTGATAATTCTTGACACAGGTTTCTATCTTTAGTTATGTTTGGGCATCCACAACTTGGGTTCGGCTTGTTTTTAGGCTGTTTTTCCCTTCTCTGCTGCCGCAGGTTTAGTCTTAAATGTGTTTTTGAGGTCCTGACGGTGGTGTGTTTGTATCATCAGTGTGAATAATAGCTATTTATCACTTATGCTAGTTGATGACTTAATATACAACACAAGTTTTACTGAGTTATAGTGTTATTGATAACACTTCAAAATGCAGTCTCATTTGTTAATATTACTTAACATGAACACACAATGATCAATATAGTTCTTACAGCATTGATTATCCTTTGTAAATGTTTTGAGTTTAAAAATATTTTGGTAAATGATTCAATAAATATTAAGATTAATATGTTCTGTAAAAATAGTTGAGTAATGTTAACAAATGGAACCTTACTGCCACAGATGCGTTAAATATAATAAGATTAAATTGATAAATGTTAATGCATTTCATAAACTAACAATAAATATTGACCTAGGATAATGTTGATATGTAAATGTAATGTTACCATTGCTATTTCATGTTATTACATTAACTTTTTATTGACTTAAAGAACCTTATTGCAAAGTGTTACTGGTGCATTAAAGGAAGTGTTTTATCAAAATGTACACAAATTACACACTTTGCAACTAAAATTAAATATGTGGTCCAAAAAAAAAAAAGAATAATATAATAACTGAAATAACTCGATTGTGTTGGACTGCACCAATGATAGACATTTTTGAAGGTGAAATTAGAAATTTCTGTGCCATTACAAATATAATGAAAATAATATTTCCCGAACAGTCCCTCATCTCCTATTGGACTAACAAACAGGTAGTCCCGCCCCAAACTCACACCATTGGTTAAGAGCGATGTTTTAAATGCACCACAGAGACAAAATTTCAGATGTCTTATACCTGACTGTCATTTTTGTGATAGGAAAAAGTATTTTAACATTAAACGGCGCACTTTATCTTTAAGAATGTTCTGTTTTCTTGTTTTATACCTTCCTAAAGAGTTTTCAAGGTGATATACGTGAGAAAAACAGGGTGAGTTCAGTGTTCTGAAGATGTCTTCAGATATAATGGACATGAAATGTGTAATTCTCAAGGATTTGCCACTAAATAACTCTGCACAGAGATGGAAAGCCAAGGAAAAACCACACAGAAAGAGTGAAAGCAGCCAAGAACAGAAGCGCATTCCCTGCCTGACACCTCCTCCACCTTTGGAGCAGAGCCAGTAATTGTAAAAGAAAAGCTGCCTCCAGGAAAACTAGTAAATAAAGTGGAAGGTGCGGAAAAGAAGATATAAAGCGCTCTTAAAATGAAAGAGGGGCTTTATATCAAGATAATCCACAAATGCTTACATTGCATGTCCTGCCCGGGTGTGTGTGCAATGAAATGGCTGTTTTATGAAAGGTTAAACAAACAGTCGAGCGTTTCTCCTCTGTGCCCTGCGCTCCAGGAGACCAGGGAGAACGGGGCCCTCGTGCTGGGCACGCGCTGCTCTGTCGGGCCTCCCAGGGCCCTATTGATCTCTAGAAGTTAAGATCCCGCCTCCCACACACTCACGGATATTTTGCATCTGTTCTGGAGAGATGTATTGGAGTCATGAGATTTCTAAAGCGGCTTGTTTGAATGTTCAGTCGGATAGTCAGTTCCTGCTGGGCTTCATGCTGTGACCATTCAGCACACTAAACACAGCGCACAGTTAAAGTCAGCTTCAAATTCAAATGGACACTTTTTACTTTCCTAATGCCCGTTCCTGGCACGGTTTTTAGTATTATTGAGTTACTATAGTGTACTATAGTAGATATTAAAGTGTATATTAATATTTTTTAATAATATTAATAAATAATGAAATATTAAAACATTAATTATACTTAAAAGTATAATAAATTATTAAAAACATATACAATAATTAGGATTATTTGTATTACAAATATAACTAAATAAAAAATATTTTTAGTAAATTTCAGTTTGTCATTTATAGTTTTTTTTTGTTTTTACTACTTCATTTCAGTTATTTTAATACATCTATTTAAAATAATTAAAAATTACATTAAAATCTAGCTCAAATAATGTTTTTTATTTAAGTAACATTTTTAATGGTTTTAATTTTAGTTAACTATAATAACACTGGTTACCAGCTGTGTAAAATTCTGAATTGTAGAGTTGACTCACTTTTAATTCATCTTTTTTTAACTCGAATTGCATTTTCCACACCTTATAGAAATTTGAATTAGAATGACATGAAGTGGAGTTTATTGAAATGCAGTTTAAAGAAACACTGGCAATGCATTCTGGAAAATTAAGTGTTGTTTCCGCCTTAATCCACCAAGTTAATTTCATACATATCTAAATTATTATAAATCTTAAAAACCCAACATTCAAAGTTTCTCTTAACAAATTCATATGAACAACCCTTGTTTTTCTATTATTTATATTTCTAATTTAATACATTTGAATGAATTCTTTAAATTTGAAATATCCATATTCATATTGCTATTCCACATCTGATTTGCAACCATTATTAAAATTTAGGAAATTAATGAAAATTTAAAGATGTTTGTATTTGTAAACTATTGTCAAAATGTAACAATAAAATACAAAAAGGAATTTGCTCTTCAGAGTCTAGTTTTCAGTTGACTTCACAAATTTCTCTCTTTTTTTTAAATTAAAGTCAAGTCTCGTAGTACCTATTGTACTCTGTACAATAAATTAAATCACTAAATGATTTAAAGGAACAGTTGACCTAAAAATGAAAACCCATATCTGGTTATTTATGGAGATTTTTTTTAAAATAATCTTCAGTTTTTAGTGACTCTCACTCTCCATCAAAATACAAAGTAAAAAAAAAAAAAGTCTCACAAGCTCAGAGCTCTCATATGACTTCAGAAGATATATAACACATGAGTCAGATGCAGTTTTCAATTTTGAGTGAACTGTTCCTTTAAAGATTTCTCTTCCTTCTTCAGCCTGTTTCGAATCGATCACAGACACTTTGCACAAACCGTCTTTGTAATGGAAAATTCTCACTCCTGAACCCAACAAATACGTTTCTATTGTTTGCCAACTCGCAGTAATGAGTGCTAATGTGGCTTTTACAGTTATCAGTATTACACAGTCTAAAGGAAGGCTGATTCAGTATATAATTAAATTAGTAACAAACTACCATCAAATTAAAGATCACAGGATGTTCCTTTAATGACTTGGTGGTGTTTTAAATATAAAGGATTTCTTGTCAACAACACCTGATCAATATCTGTCAATAATCAGTATAGGATTAGAGAGGTCATTCTGAATGATTAGAGTTGCCTCGAATTGCCTCAGGTTACTCTGGGCATTCACTTATTATCTGATTTGAATTGATTATCTGATTTGACTTGCTAACTAGGTTACCACCCACATTAGGATCATCGTAAAGAGTTTATGGTACACATGACATTTCTCCAGGAAAGACGGAGATTGTGAAATTCAAAGAGAGAGAGAGAGAGAGAGAGAGAGAGAGGCAAGGCTCAAGATTGAAAGAGTGACTGTATAAGTGTAGAAAGAAGGAGCTAAAAGTGTTGAGTGTTTCCAAACAGCACCGTGCTGAGTAAACAGGTGGACACAGGCAGGCAGACGGGTATTAGCGGCCACATGCATACACAGGGTCCAAAATTAACACTCTCAAATTACCAGGTGCCAAATGTGTGGAAATAAAACTTTACTGTAACTGCAACTTGGTTCAAGTTGAATTGTAAGAATGATACTCTAAAGTGAGCAAAAGAAAAATTTCTGTGACATTTTTGAAACTTTTGTGACTGGGATTTTTAACCAGAAACAAAAAAATGGTGTAGGATTTAAACAATTTGTACTCAGAAATTGCTAGTAATAATTTGAAGAATAATAATTTGAATAATTTGAAGAAGAGTATTTATTTAAGTATTTATTTATTGTAAAATGCACCCCGGTGATTTGGGGTACAGGTCTTATTTATCTTGTGACAGATTCAATTTTCTTGAAATTTATAGCTGTTATTTTGTAATTTAAAGTGATAGTGATAGATAATGGCAGATTTAACTCTAAAAAGGGTGCTCATCGGTGTGAATTATTGTCCACATGTAATGATAGCAGAGCTGTGTGTTTGTGCATATAAATTATGACAACTTTTTAAAATTTGCTTTGGAATTCACAGTAAACTTAGTTTCAGACCACATCCTAACTAATCCAGTGGTCATAGAATTATGTGTTTTTCAAAGACTAATCAGCATCCCAGAGGTCCCTTTTTATTTTTTATGAATATGAAATTTGTCTAATTTAAGCAGTGTGCTTTTTTGTATATCAGATTTCAAAAGATTTTTATAATTATTGGTGTATTGTAATGGCCAGAATTGCAATTTCAGTGCATTTCTTGATTTGTTGAGGGGTTAGTTGTGTGCCAAAAATTTAATACTTTGGGTTATGGATTTGTTCAAATCTCTAACTCTAAGTAAGAGCAAAAGTAATATTGATTCTTACCTTAGCAATCTTTATGCCGAACCATTCAGTGTTTTCCCAAACCACAAGCAAAATTTTCAATCCTGTTCTTAGACATCTTATACATCTGATATATATTTTAAAAGTGAACATTTTATACTGCTGCTGTTCTGGATGTTTCTGATGGTAATGGAATGTAGTTTGCATGCTTTACGAACAGTGTCATCCTGTGTCATTGGCGCGTGCTGGGCTGCGGAATAAGAGCTGGATTTGTGGATATGTTGTGCGTTATGTTATTAGGTGCCTAAATATTCCCAGACAGGCCGATAACTCATCTGGTAAGACAAATGGTGTAGTTACCAAAATCTAGCAAGAGCAAAAAAGAAGACTACTTCTAACAGCAGTCATTATTCTGGGAGGCCAATTAAAAAACAGCATCACTGTACAACACCATCTGTAGCCAACAGCTACGAGTCTGTATGTGTGCATGTGTAGTTTATATTTATGTGTGTCATCGTCCCAAGAAAATCTAGGCCAATTAACAGAACAGTCAGAGCACAAGCAATTATAGAAAGTCTCTTTTTGTCTATCCAGAAAGAGCGTAGTCCCTCGGTGTCTCTCCTCTGGAATTCTGATCCCGTTAGGAGGTGGCGACTCGGGAAGTGTTCGGAGGGTTAGTGACCCCCTCACCCAGAGGAGTTCAGCTCTCAGAGCTTTGCCTGGGGTTTTTAATTAAAACTGCACCCTAGTTCAAAGCACTCTGAAGGTTCTTGATGCCGAGCCAGTGGGGTTGACTAAATATCTAATTTCCTGCTGCGGGGCAGAGACGAGGAAGGGTCGAGTGTAATTAGCCGATATGAGGAAGAGGAGGCTGCAGGTGTGTTGAGAGTCTGGAGGTTTGGGATCAGTATTGAGAGTCCGTCCCTGATCTGCTTTCTCATTTGGAGGGTGTTTATTAAAATCGCCTGCAACCGCTGATCTCTGGACAGTTTAATTGGAGCTTCTTGTAGTTGTTAAATAAAAATCACAAACGAGATCTCTTTAATATCTCATTGTTTCTCCTAAAAACCAAGGAGATTAATAGGAGAGCAAACAGACTCCAGTGAAGCCTCGTGCACACGGGACGATTATCGCGCGCGCTTATCGCTGACGTTTTTTGTCGCGTCTTTTGTGTTCATACCCAAGCGATTTTCGCTGGCGATGATCCGAGTGAACATGCAAATTCACTCCCTGACATTAGATGGCGCTTAATGAAAAACAGAAAAACCCCGGTACACATCGAATCCTATTTGATCTGCAATTCCTCTCCATAACAACTCCCTCTTATCGAGATTTTTGTAGTCGCTGTCGTGTTTGTCATAAAGCCCTTTGTGTTCAGACACCAATGAGACCAGCAGCTCTACATTCATCTTGCCTCGATGCATCTTCTTGGTCTATTTACTTCCTCTTCGTCGTTAGGTATCTATGTGTGCTCGGCAAGACCGTTTTGTGCTTGAGCGCAATCGAGTCGTGTTTTACTGTAACTTCAGCAGCTCCAGGCATGTGAACAAAAGCGGCAATCTCATTGGTCGGACAGTTTTCAAACCAAAAAAACGAGCCCAAGGCGTTTTTTAAAAAATGACGCTTTTACGCCTCGTGTTTTGCACGTCGGTGTGCACACTCACATTGGCGCCCTTTGTTTAGTCACGAGGCGTTAAACGTCGGCGATAATCGTCCCGGTGTGCACAAGCCTTAATACATGTATTGAAATATCTCACTAGCAAAGATCTTGCAAGTCAGACATTTTAATATTAAAGTTGGCATGAAATGAAAAATTAAGCCTATTTTTTAAATGCATGTCATTGATCTTATTGTGAACAGATTATCTGTGCATATGTTTATTTCTTTTCTTTTCTTCCTTGTAATTCTTAAAATTCTTAATCACAACGTCATAACTCAATATTACGGTAAAATGACAGACTTAATTTTTGTATTTTTTTTGTGATAATGCATTAACTCACATGTGTCTCACATCTTAACTTTAACTCAAATTCTCCCATAACCCCCACCTTCATTTTATAGCTTTTAAAATCTGACTGTTTTGTGAAGAACTGCCTTATTTTTTAAAAGTCTTTAAAATGTTAGTTAAGCATAATTAACCCCCCATTACCTTAAAAAGTAACTCATTACTCAAACACAGTAACTAATTACTGTGAATAAGTATTATATTATATTATATTATATACAAGTATTTTTAAACAATTTTTATCATTAGACTTTTATTATTTTTGTACTGCATTTTTTATGTTTTTTTTTAAACCTTAATTTTGCAAATGATTCTGTTACAATGATGAGGATCTTATGAGAAGCACCATTGGGAATAATGAGAATTACAAAGAAACTTAAAACATTCCAGAGGCATTACAGTAATGGGAATTTTAGGCTAAATTGTGCTTAATTGTCATGGAAATAATGACACAATATTAATGGTCCTAAATCAGGCTTCATTTTCTTTAGGCAAAATATACTTATTTCTTTCTTTTTTTGGAGTGGTGAAATATGACCTCTTCTTGACAGGTTTCACCCATTAAATTGTACAACAAGTTAAGTGCCAAGAATATTGACTTACTCATATGAAGACTGACCTGTGACCCTCACGTGTGTGACCTCTAGAGTAACCCCTGTGGATGTCAGCTGTTAGATACTGTGGATCATCTCATATTGACAGAGGATATCAGATGTCGGCTGCCTCGGGCTTTGCTATGTTATATTTATTTATTTAGTCTTTTATTAGATGTATATTTTATGATGTTATATTCACCTCATATAGGCTAAATTCAGCCACAAATCTTTCTGGCTAATGTGATGTTCAAATAATTAGAATGTCTTATTCACCAGGACCTGTAGGTACCTGAAATGTAACTGTTCACATTAGCTGAAAATGCAACATCCATTTTTGAATACTAGTCAAGTCATCTGTGCTATTCCATCATTATGAACTTATAGTAAACAAATCAAATTATTCAATCCTCATCAGATTTATTAGTGCTTTCTTAATATTCTTAATGCACATGTAAAAGTCATTGACTCAATGTCGTTCGCTTATATATCTGTACTTTCACGCATATTCATCGAGAGTGAGCTGAATTATGAAAGAGATTCAGAGATGTTCCTGTGGGTAGAGAACAGGTGCATTGTGGTTCCGTGCCCTCAGACCAACCAGGTGAAGAGAAAGCTCATGTTTATAAGATCACTGGTTTTACGCTGTACTCTCGCACATTATGCAAATAATCCTGCAGTCCTAGCAGTAATGACACGATGGAAAAGCATGCATTACAGAATAACGGACACACTCGCTCACGCACCATTCCTCGCTGACTCTGTCCATGTAGACACTGGGAGTGCGTGTGAGAACAGCTACTGTTGACACTGATTTATAAGTGATCTAATCAGAAAAATGAGAGAAAACCTGAAAAAAGGTCTTTGCAGGCTCGCAGTGCTTTCTGGGCTGTTCACATGTGCTCATTATATCCAAATGTGCTGCTCACATTCATGTGATGCTCCATTTCAGGCAATATGAAGAGTGCTAAATAATTCACAAGATGCTGGGATATATATATATATATAATAAATCAGAGTTTTGAGTTAAAATGGATTCAGACCGGTTTGAAAAGACATGAGGGTGAGTAAATGACAATATTCATTTTTAAATCTGTTCAGAATTTTGGGGAGATGCTGGGATCAAACGTCTGCCTCTGTTTGTGCTCTTCTGAACGTAGAAGGGTGTGTGTTGGTGTTGGTGGGTTAAAGTTTGGGGTTCTCTGGTACCAACCTTTTGGCGACATTCAGTATGTATATCGATATATTTATTCTAAAACAAAGTTTTTTTTTTTATCAGAGGAACCAGATTTGACCAAGTAACCATTAGTTTAGAAATGTTTCATTCATTATTAAACATCTATTTATTAAAAAAAATTTTTTTTGAAAAATTTCACACATTTTTCTGAAGAATTTACTTTTTTTTTAAAATATATA
>NW_015670605.1:926880-943931 GCF_001515625.1 Sinocyclocheilus rhinocerous | reverse complement strand
CACACACACACACACACACACACACACACACACAGGACTGTGTGAGAGAGTCTATTAGACAGATTCCTGTTTATTCAGTGGGAATCACTGAGCAGCGAGAGGTCAGAGGTCAGACTGGGTTAGACAGTCACATAGATTTAACTTAACCTCACTTTCCTCCGTATGTGATACTGTTCTCTGCGTGATCTGTGTGTTTAAGTGTGTGTGCATCTGGTTTGGCACATACTGAAGTAGCCAGTGTGTTTATTCATGGGATAGTTCACTTAGAAATTAACATTTTACTATAATTTGCTCATCCTCATACCACTCTAACCTGTATTATTATCATTCTTCTGTGAAATATACAAGGAGATGCCAGTTGTTCTTGTTCATACTGTTAAAGTTGATGGTGATATTTAGTATCAAAGTCTAAAAAGGACTAAAAAAGCACTAAAAGTAGTTTAAATACCATGCCTCTAAGTCTTCAATCTGAAGACCTGACCTAAAACAATTTTAATGAAGTGCATTAGAGAACATTTATTGCATCATTCATTCAAACAAAGAGACTGTTTGTGAAATGGCTAACCAGCCATTCAGATCCGCTGAAACTCTGGCGAAACCTGTGTAATGGTGAAGATAGTGTGCTGACCTGTGGAAATATTGGCCTTGTCTGAGACCACACGATCAAGACTCTATAATTCTGGGTTCGGAGAGCATTTACCTCTCAGATTTCTCCATTAAAGAGATTACTTTTTCCCAATCTAAGTGAATTCTCTTTCTCTCTGTCTGTTCTCCAGATCTGGATAAGCCTGTGCTCACGGTGCACCAGACGGTGGGTGATGTACGAGGGAACTACTATCAGGAGAAAACAGTGTTTTTACGCTGTACGGTAAACTCCAACCCTCCCGCTCGCTTTATCTGGAAACGAGGAAATAAACCAATCGAACAGAGCAAAGACAACGGCGTGGACATCTACGAGCCTCTGTATACACAGGTACAACAATATCATGACTTGCTTTGTTTAGTTTTGTTTTGTTTCGGTCGTAACCCTACACCTGACACTTACAACCCTTTCTGGATTTTTACAATTTCAGTAAGAAATTATTTAGTAGGTTTATTAAGCTTTTGTTGTTGTTGACTGTTGACTGTCTCTATAATTGGACATAATAGACTATTTCATTTCATTTCATGAACATTTCATGAACATCTCTGGGTGTCCCGAAAGCGACTTTTAGTGCGTTTAAGTTAACTTTTGCAAACAATTTTGTCCCCAAACTAAGGAAAACCCAACCACTCCCACACACAGCTTTACAATATGCAAGTTTTCTCTATAGGCCTTACTTTCCCTAAATCAGAAAATAGTTTAATTACAGTTAATAATCATTTGAATAGCAGATAACCACAGGAGACCCGCTCAATCACAGAGAAACATACTCAATAAATCAGCAATCCATCAGTGATGAATTCATAATCTGAGTACTTATTAATAAAGAGTTGTTTGAATAAGGTGGGATGGATGGAGATTGATGGCTTTGCCATTAATAATGAGGATTATTCATTTTCCTGATGGACTCAGTCAAAAGAATTAGAGGAATTTAAAATTCCTGAATTCATTCTCTCTTTATCATGCACACAAAGCCTCTGACATTGCACAGAAATACAAGGATCATTTTCGGGAAATTAAACGGTACCTTTTGTGCCCCATTTGTGTTCACATGAATTACTACTGACATATTTAACAGTATACAGAACTTGGTCTCATTATTTGATAGATTGAACCTTGTTTAGTTCAAAATGCTGTCCTGTTTGTTGAATGCACAGGAAATTCTGGAGCGTTATTTTTTTTGGAATATCAGCCAAATTGAATGTTCCAATCCAAACCAATTATATTTGAATTGGTAATATAGAATTTAATTTAACTGTATTTAAATTGTGCTTTGTCTTGAAATTGAAATATCCTTAATATGTATTCATTTTAAAATGTTTTATGCATTTTTAACCCTGTTATGCTCTGACATTTCCTGTTTCTGACATCCTATTTGAAGAAATTACATCATCACATTGTTTTCACTTTTATATTGAAACCTTTATGACCTTTTTTTGTAGTATTTCGTAGTTTGCACTTGTGTTGGCCTTGTCTCATCTCAACACTGTGATGCCCCAGGTGGGAAAATGTGATTTCATATTTTAAATGTGAATTACTCAACAGCAGTCAAATTATACAAAAAGAAAAATTCTAAAAGTGTAAATGGTACTGTTTGCAGAGGGTGACCGACAAACATAAATTTGTTATTATGTATAAATGCATGTTTTGACTAACAGGAAAAACTGTTTTTGTGTGATGTATTTTTTACCATGTGAATGTGTGTGTGTTTGCAGGGTGAGACAAAGGTGCTGAAACTGAAAAACCTCCGTCCACAGGACTTTGCTAATTACACCTGTCAGGTGTCCGTCCGGAACGTTTGTGATATTCCAGACAGCTCTGTCACCTTTCGCCTTACCAACACCACCAGTGAGTTCCCGTCTACTCTCCAACACTCACATTCACTCGCCTTATACAGCAGCTGTAGTGAGTTTTGCACATGAATTTTGTGAAAGTCCTGCTTTAATTTTATTTTGCTCATTTCATTCAGAATTTCTTGTCTTTTCTCCTTCAGTTCTTTTTATTCTTTTTTCTCCTCAAATGTTCCTTTTCCCTTGGTTATGTGTTGACCTGTCCGGTTTAATTCACCTTTCTTTGATTACATCTTCACTTTTCCCTCTTTTAATCTCGCATTCTTTCTCTTCTGCGTTCTCTCGTTCACTGTCTGTCAGCGCTGAATAACACGTGTGTCTTTGATCATGATGGTCTCTGCACCGGTTTGTGTCTCGGGTCTCTCTGAAGGCAGACATCACTATCATTGTGTTGTCCTGTACCGAAATTCCTCCAAGAAATCAGTGAACTGACAGGATGTGTGATTTTGTTCTTGTTAGAATAACACACATTGAGCTGTGGTGCACTCATGGGGGGATGTGAGTTCACAACCTATCTTGATCCCATTCCCTCTCTTCTCCCTGTCATTTAACTATCATCTATTTCTCTTTGAATTAAAAAGTGCAAAATTGGAATTTGAGTTAGAAAAAGGGCAAAGAATATAAATTGGTCTGAGTCATAAAGGGTAGAACGACCAGGCTATATGATTTTTGTTCCAGTGAATATTTGTCAGGGTTGATTTATTGTATATAAGTCAATATACTTCAACAACGGGGCATATTCCACACTGCTATATGGGATAAGTTGTCACAATTAGAACTTTTAAACATCATTTAAAATATATGATCTATTTTACAGATTTTCAATTATAAAACAAAAGTATTCATAAAAAATGGGAAAAGATAAAATAAGTAAATACAACAATTATATACACTACTGTTCAAATGTTTGGAGTTTGTAAGACTTTTGAAAGAAGTCTGTTATGCTCACAGGGGCTGCATTTATTTGATCAAAAATACAGTAAAACAGTGATATTGTGAAATATTATTACAGTTTCAAATAACATTATTTTTTATACATTTTAAAATGTAATTTATTCCTGTAATGCAAAGCTGAATTTTCAGCATCATTACTCCAGACTTCAGTGTCACATGATCCTCCAGAAATCATTCTAATATGCTGATTTGCTGCTTAGGAAAATTTCTTATTATAAACGTATAGTATTAATATTTTTGTGGAAACGGTGATACATTTTTTTTCAGGATTCTTGACATTTTTTTTGTAAACATTTTAAATGTCTGCACTGCCATTTTTGATTATCTTAATGCATCCTTGCTGAATAAAAGTTTTAATGTCTTTCAAAAAAAATTAAAAATAAATCCTTCTGAACAGTAGTAGTAAATCTTTGTGACGAATTTCCCATGTGACAACTAGCCCCAGTCTCTCTTATATATGCTTTTTTTCACATGCTTTCAAAAGATTTCATAGAGTGAGTAACTTCAGGGGGCTTATGAAAGCTCCTTCCTTGTAAACTAACGTTTTCTTCATCGTCAAAATAAATAGTTTGTGTAATCTATAATGAATCAAATTCACCGCAAAACCAAGAATACGCCTGTGACTGGCAAATGAAAGAGAAATCTTTGCTAGAACAAAAAATACGACTACAATACCCAGAGAAACCCTTTATGAATTAGTCATGTAAAAACATGTTTGTTTGTGTTCAAATTAGCAGCATTAAGAATTCATGCTCGAGAAACAAGTTCAAAGCTTGCGCAGAATATCTAAAAGTAGCCCAAAAGTTCCCCCCCCTCTGTGTGTGTCTTTATTTCCCTCGGTTCTCGTTCTCTCTCTTGTGATGAGTTTGAACGGCTGTTGATTCCCCTCTTTCTGCTCTCTCCACTAGAAAGGCAGCTGTGAAATAGTCAATAGAGATGAGTGAGTCTGGAGTGACAATATCAGAAGTCTGTACCTCTCGTTCACACACACACACACGCGTGCGCTCCGCGGCGCCCCATCGGTGTCCTGCCCTGTGGAGAAACAACACACTGCTGCAAATTGGAATTTTTTTTCCGCGTGGCAGGAGCGCGCGGTTTGCGTACACGCAGCTCGTCGCCGAAAGAACAAAACACTGATTTGTTTTTCTGTTGATTTTCATTTTCTTTCCTCTGAACTGACGAGCAGGAAGGGGGCGAGATGAAATTGGAGGGAGCATGAGAAACACGCGTCGGATGCTGCGCTGAAGTTTGAGAAGTTTGTCTCTTTAGAGGGTAGAGTGAAGGAGACTGCATGCACTGTTTTAAATTACGGGTCGATCAAGACATGTAACTCAAACTAGCTGGTCAGCGTCCGCTTGTGTGAAGGTCAGTGCTCAGATCAGAGAAGAAAGGACCTTTACCACTGCTTTGTCCACTATGGGGGATAGATCTGTAAAAACCATTTAGGGTATGATCTGTTATGTCTAAACTATCATGGCTGAATATCTTTTTTCGTAATTCTCTCTGGTTCTCCTCTTATACACTAGAATTCAAAAGTTTGGGGTCAGTAAGAAATTACGACAATAAAGACAATTATGTTACATTTTTCCATTTCAAATAAATGCTGTTCTTTTGAACTTTCTAGTCATCAAAGAAAAAGAAAATCCAGGTTTCCACAAATAATAATTATATTAAGCAGCACAACTGTTTTCAACACTGATAACAATAAGAAATGTTTCTTGAGCAGCACATCAGCATATTAAAAAGATTTCTGGAGGATCATGTGACACCGAAGACTGGAGTAACGATGCTGAAAATTCAGCTTTGCATCGCAAGAATGAATTACATTTTAAAACATATTACAATAGAAAACAGTTTAAATTGCAATAATATTTCACAATATTACTGTTTTTACTGTGTTGTTATTTTCAAATAAATGCAGCATCAGAGAGCATAAGAAACTTTCAAAACATCTTCAAAAACATTGTAAAAATATTACCGATCTCAAGCTTTTGAACAGTAGTGTATGTCATTTTAGTTTTTTTTTATAACAACATTAATTTAACATGACTGACAAAAGTTACCTCTGAAAGACACATTAAGAAATGTTAAGTCAAAAAAGGAATAATAAGTGCAAAATGCATTATATTCTTGTTATATTTGTCCTTTTTGATTTAATATTTCATGTTTCAGAAGCTTAAAGATGATTGTCTGATGAATCCGAATGTTTTTGGAAGTAGCAAGTGAAATTGATGTCTAGCTGTTGTTTTGAAGGTTTTTGCATTCTTAAACCAATTTTGTATAAAAATGTCTCAAGATATAGCCTACTATTGAATGAGATGTCCAAAATCACTGATATTTCTTCCAGTTCATTCATCACACTGGAAATCGAATGTCAAATCAAGCACATTGCATTGTGGGATACAGTATTCCATGCACCTTCCTCTGTTGTATACAGTACTCCACATTTTAGCAAACGTAGTAGGCCATCAGAAAGCTTGCAAACTCTACAAAGTATGCTTACTATATAGTGCAGCAATAGTGCAAGTACTAGTTTGTGATTCCATGTTATGATTAATTAATATTTCGCCTCACCTCAACTCTGGTAAAATCACTGCAGCCCAGTTTTAACTGGCTTGTTGCTTTAATAGAAATCCGGGGAGACTCAAAAGGAGACGGTTTGCACTAGTATAAAAATATATATATCGTATGCCGCATTCATTTGAATCAAAAGGCAGTTTAATGACCTTTATCACTGATTACATTTTAGTGGATTTCAGCCCTATGCCCTCACCTCAGCTCTGGTAGAATCACTGCAGCCCAGTTTTAACTGGCTTGTTGCTTTAATAGAAATCCGGGGAGACTCAAAAGGAGACGGTTTGCACTAGTATAAAAATATATATCGTATGCCGCATTCATTTGAATCAAAAGGCAGTTTAATGACCTTTATCACTGATTACATTTTAGTGGATTTCAGCCCTATGCTGATTTTAGCAAATGGCTGCAATATAACAAAGAGTGAAAAATTTAAGGGGGTCTGAATACTTTCCGTACCCACTGTATATCAAAACTCAGCCTGGAAAAGATAAAAAAAACTAAAACAAGCATGCACATGCTTTTGTTAATACATGAGTATTTAGTGTTTAATTATATGTTTATGTATTTCATCATTTATATAGACACACAGGCACCATTTGTACAGATTGTTCAAGAGGAAATGACTGATGTAACTCAATCCCATCACACTCATGCTCAAATGAAGCTTTAATTGGATAATTGGAAGATATGGAAGAGAGAGAGAGAGATTGTTATTATTCAGAGAAAAGAGCAAACCTGTTGGAACATTTCTCTTTCAAACAGTGTTTTTTTTCCTCTTTTAATGTTTTCATATTTTCCTCTTGGCCGAATCCCACTGCAGTAGCGTATGATGAGCTGTCAGTTTAAATGCTTTAGGAGCCTCAAAGAAGAGGAGCGGAAGGAATTAGGACAGGGTCTACATAGACAGCATCTCCTGACAGCGAGTCTTGTTCACACTGGTCAATAGAAGCTGGTAAAAATAAGACGTCATTCTGTTTTTGAAAGGGAATTCATTTTCTTGCTACCTAAAATTAACATTCCGGAGGGGAAAGCTTTATATGAATATTAACTGCAGCAGTGCATAAAGCATCATATCATGAATAAGATGAACTATTATCAGATGAATCGCACTTGACCAGAAAGATGACAGTTTCTGGCATGGCTTTGTCTGGATTATATTTTCATTTATTTATTTATTTTAATTATTATTATATCCCAGCATGTGGCAATAGACAAATAGAAGAGTAAAATCGCTCACAGTAATACTAACTTTGTCTTGCTGATATTTGACTATAGTATCTTATAGGATCACTTAGCTTCCCATTGATAGAAACTGCCATTCACTGTGGCTCATGTCATTTTGACATTATTTTCATGATAATTAAGCATATGTCTGGTTTGCTATCCTTGTGGGGACTCTCCTTAGGAGTAATGGTTTTTTTCAATACCTCCATTCTGTGTTATATATAAGCGTTTTGAAAAGTGGGGACATGGGGTAATGTCCTGAAAAGTCACCTTCTCCTTGTAATACCTATGTCATACCCTTGTCATTATACAAATTTATGTCCTCATTTGTCACAAAAACGCGCACACACACACACACACACACAATCAAATGAGAAATACATCCGCATTTAGTCATACAGGATGTGCTTATGTTGTGTTTACCTTTGCCTGTGATTGGTTGAGAGCTGGAGAGATTATTTTCTCTGCTATCTTTATGCCATGGATGCTCAGGATTAGATTTTCCCCAGGTGGGTCACACTAGCACACACACACACACACACACACACACACACAGACACAGAACAGGTGGCGTCCAGTAGACTGATTTTTGTATCGTAATCCTGATGCTGTATTGGAGTTCATTCGACCTGTTAAAGACGCTACACTAAATCGTCCTCCCTCACGGCAGTCACGCTCTGAGTTCTGCTGTATGAACACACGTGTGTGCGTGTGTATCGAGTGCTGCTCACCAATGTATTGACACTAGATGGATTTGACGAGATGTGTGACAGATGGTTGATGAAGGGAAATCTTTATTTGTTCTCTGAACATCAGCCATAAATCTCAGCTTTATATCACATCAACTCTATATATCATTATATAGTTATTCAAATTGAAAATTCAATGAAAACATCATTTTATATACCAAATAACCATGTGGTAATGCTTTTTATAGCATTTTTGGAGTGTAATCCAGTGAATTAAATATTTTATAAATGAAATATGATGTACTTCGTGTCATTTGATTGTTTTTTAATGTTTTATTTGGAATGGATGGATTGCTTCGTAAGCAAATGATCAGATTATTCATCTTAAATTAATAAGTCTGACTTCACATTATATAACACTTGATTTACAGTAATGCCGATTAGTTCAACCATGTTTGAAGCCAATGAGAGAAAAAAATCTATATTCACGCTTTTTGCACCTCTGAAGGGCACTGGGATGCTACTTGTAGGGTCATTCCAACTGAATGTGTGTCTCTTTATGGAGTACATAATTTTATCATTTATCCTGAACAATTCATTTTGAAATCTTTTTCATGGAAATGGAGTTTATTGGAGTTTTTCCTGGGTTTTTAAATCATATTCTTCTACATATTTATTTTAATGTTTGTTTGTATGAAACACCACACATAGATACATAATTAAATAACTGAATAGATTTTTAAACAAAAACAAAACAAAACAAAAAACAATAAATAAATAAATATGCTGATTGGATCAAAAGTTTTAGTTGCATCTTAAATTATTATTATTATTATTATTATTTGCTATATAATGAAAATATAGTATGTCAGTCAGTTCTATGTCTTTATGAAAGGTGTAACAAACTGCCTAATGCTTTGATGTAATGTACCAAGATTCGGTTATATATCATATTTATCTTGGGATTTAAGAATCGATATCGTTCCGTAAAAATGAGAATCGATTAATATCGAGATATCGATATTTTTTACCCAGCCCTTATATATATATATATTATTTTTTATTTATTAATTTTTTTGGGTAAGACTGTTCCAAAACAGCCCCATTTGAATGAATCCTCATTATTTTTGACCATTTTTTGGCCGTTAATTCAAACTGCCTCCTCTCAGTTAATTATAGTTTGCACACACACTGTTTCCTGACTGGTACTCCTGTTAGTTTATTTTACAGTGTTTTTTCTCTGAAGAGCTTTTGTTATCTCCGTAGGCTCTCTTTGTTCATATCTAAAGGGTTTGAACGCAAATGGTTTGTTTGTAGCTCAGATTATGGGGGTGAATTTCTGGCATCGGATATATGTTAATTAATGTAGTGTGGGTTAATGTGCACTGCGAACATGTGCTAGTGCTTTAGGGGTCATTGTCTCCCTGTTAGGATGAGTCTAATAAAGGGTTGGTTAAGCGTTGGTTAGCTGTGTTAATGTATCTCCGTCTCAGCCTCTTTGAGCCATTAGCTGCCAGTAATTGGCTGGGCTTAATTGCACAAGCCTGGTCCCTACGGCAATATAGAGACGGCGGATGTCCGATCTCTCGATCCTTGTTACTCTGGTGACTCACTCTCTCACACACACACACACACACATTGCACATAAAACACCTGGAATGACCTACTGCATTTGACGGGACGTGTTTTAAACTACAGAGCATACTGCATCCCATAATGCAATGCACTGGACATCCATTAAGATGAATGAACCTGAAGAAATATTGTGATTCTTACACTGCAAAAATCTTATTCTTGACAAGTAGTTTGTCTAGTTTTCTAGTTAAAATATATAACCATGCTTTAAACAAGATGAATTTACTTGAGAAGCAACACTGCGTGAGATATTAAGGCTTGTTTGTAGACAATATATCTTTATCAGTATAATATTTGTGTTTTGTCTTAATGCACTGGAAGATTTTCTTCACCCTATTTGAGTGTAAATATGTTAAAACAAGCAACAACAACAAAAAAGACAAAATACACTTATATTCGATATACAGTCTTGGAAACAAGAATTAATATCTTATGCAGTGTTGCATCTGAAGCAAGTTTGTCTTGTTTGAATGATTTTTAGATTTTTTTTTTTATTTTTTAAACAAGTCAAATAAAATTAATAAAGCAATACTTTTTTATGCATTTTTTTTGTTTTTTTTGACACTTTTATTGATTGGATCAGTTTGACCAAACATTAAGAAATTTTGTGATGACAATTCTGCAACTACAGTAGATGCAGCAAAGGCTCTGATTTCTAGATTGCCAAATGAACTGGGTATTATTACTGCTTGCTACATCTTATTTGACTCATTATATTTGATCAGGACGGTAACAGTTTAGACATTTTTTGTATAAAAATAACTATTTTTATTGCTGAATTTCACATATTATTAAACAATGTATACTTTCCAGGATTTAGTATGTAGTTAGGATCCATTATGAACATATCAGTGCTCTTGCCATGTTAGAGTTGTGGTGCTCATGTGGGTGATGTGGGTTTGAGTCCAGTTATGTCCTCGCCTCATTTGCTTCCTCTGCTCAATCTTTTTCTCTTCCCTCCAAAATAATGCTGTGTAACCAGTGGGTCTGATCCTGTGAGAAACAATGACCCCTGCCCTTTATAAGACATGGCTCTCTTCCACATGCATATGCACAACTGTGACTTTTCTATAGCAAAGCAGATTTGAAAGCATGTCGTATGCATAGCAGAGAGCGGCTGAGAGGAGATGTGTCTGATATTGATCACTCTGTGTCTCGCTACACTCACCTGCCGTCCCTTACCATCAATACACAGCACTAATACACCATCAGGTGTAATGAGGATGAATGGGCTGCATGTGTGTGATGTACACACTCATTTCCCCTTGGGAGAGGACATTTGCCTGTTAAAAGGACAGTTTGCACAAATTACATTTTTGTCATCTTTTTTTTTCCATGCAGTTCCAGACTACATTTGCATAGATGTTTTTTTTTCTCCCTCGATTTTCCATATAGTGACAGTTCACTCACCTGCCGTCCCTTACCATCAATACACAGCACTAATACACCATCAGGTGTAATGAGGATGAATGGGCTGCATGTGTGTGATGTACACACTCATTTCCCCTTGGGAGAGGACATTTGCCTGTTAAAAGGACAGTTTGCACAAATTACATTTTTGTCATCTTTTTTTTTCATGCAGTTCCAGACTACATTTGCATAGATGTTTTTTTTTCTCCCTCGATTTTCCATATAGTGACAGTCCCAAGTGACCATGGCTACAACACTCCATAAAGGACAAAAACACACCAGAAATAAACCATAACAGTTGTCTACATGACATATTTGTAAGTCTTCTAAAGCCAAATGAATGCTTCGCTGAACTGATTTAGCTTCAACTTAAATGTTATTTTATTTTATATATACTTTTATATTGCAATAATTGGTAACACTTTATTTTGATGGTTCCTTTTGAACATTCTGTTGACAATAAGTAATGTTGCACCTACATGTCTACTAACTCTCATCAGAATATTAGTAGACTGTTTGCTTAATATCTGCTAACTGTTTATTGTCATGGTCTCCCAACAGACATTCTGCTGACTATAAGTAACTTTGCAAGTACATGTCAACTTATTCTAACCCTAACCCTACTAGTCTACTGATACTCTACTAATACTCTAATGAGAGTTAGTAGACATGTAGGTGCAAAGTTACTTATAGTCAACAGAATGTGTTAAAGGGACCATCAAAATAAAGTGAAACCCAAGAATTTCACATTCAATCTTCAAATTAATATAAAAACAACATAAAGACATTATATTTTTAATATTTGTTTAATGGCATCTTTTTTGACTGATTCAAATATCACTGATGCCAATATTACTGATATCTCTATGAATTTTTCCCCCCTATAATATATAACTAGCCATTCAACATTAAAGTGTAATTGAGATCAATCAATTTTAACATTTATTAGACTTTAAAAAATAACAACTTCTAATTTAACTTAAAACAATCTTCACATAAACCCATTATAGTAAAATGGCATATTTAGCTACCTGTGCCCTTCAGAAAGTAGGAAGAGTTCCGCCGCTCCATATATGCAGAGTACGCAGTTTGCATAGGGCACCAACTCCCAGGGGGGCACCAGTCGCTCAAAAAAAAAAACTTTCGTTCTATATTAATATTAACATGAACATATACATAAATAAAAATATAAACATACGACATTTTACGGTGAACGCAGTAGGCACTAGGCTAAGCACACGTGACGCGCCATTCCCGCGTCCACGCCCACTCGTGCCTCATATTTGCGGCTGAATACAAATAATCATAATTGATGGACATATGCTCGTGAAAAGACATCAACAATTTGTCGCCGAGAAAAGAAAAAGATGAAGCCCGTGCATCACTTTCATCAACTTTTTTGGCTGTTGACGTTAACAACGTGTTAATGTCTAATACTTCACCACCACCAACACATCTATATTCTCTCTTGAGTTTCCATGTTCCCTTACGAAAATTAGCCATGGTTTTACTACAAATAAAACCAAAAATCATGGTTCTTGTAGCCATGGTAACCAAAGAAGTATTAGTAATATTTTTGTAGTTATAAAAAAGACCTAAGCCAACAACAGCCTTTAAAATGACTTAAAATGCATTATATAAAAAATATGAGGCAATAATGATTGGTTAATTAATAATTATATGGTTTCATTGAATAACACTGTTAAAGTAATGTAGGCTAATACAAAATAAACAATTTATGTACATTAATGCCTGCAAAGGGAGCCAAAGACCTGGTAATTGCTTACACTTACAGGACGATTAAGTCCTTGTTTAATATTGACCAAACATTTAATTCAAATATCCATTTAATCTTTAATTTTTGGCCACCTTTTTGCCATAGATGACACAACCTCTATAATGTCTTCAACAAAAACATGTGGACATCACAACCCTTACAAAAATTAACCATGGTTTTATCGTGGTAAAACTGTTTAATTTTATTTTGCGTGATTTCTGAATGCTTATAAAATCAATAAGACAACTGTATTAATAAAATCATAGCCATAGGTAACTGTCTAGACTAGAACAACAGTTGTAATTTGTAAATAATACAATTTAATTACAATTTAGTTATTTACTTTTATATTTTATTAAAGTTCTATTTTGACCCCTATAGTAGTTTTTTTTTTTTACTTCCATAATATTTGGGGGAGGGGGGGACACAACAATACAATTCTGCTTAGGGCAGCCATTTGGCCAGCAGCGGCCCTGAGTAGGAAATATACTGAAATTGAATAAAGTTAACAAACACTATATTCTAAATTAAATATACCTGTAGATGAATACTTTAAGCTACAAAAATGATTGATTTCCTCTTTTTTTCTTGTGTTCTTTGATGAACAGACACCACAGCAGCTGGTTATTAGCTTATTTTGGCTGCTTTAAGAGCTGCCGCTGCTGAACATGACGTAGATCTGACACTCATCTTTTGCAATTTAATATGAAACAATATACGCTACATTGCGTGTCGGCGTATTATTGAAGAGTTGAAGAGCATGTGCTACGAGCACTGTATAACTGCTGACAGGAGAGGAAAATTAGTTTTTACTGACATACGGCCTGACAACATCTCATCTGACCGCAGTTCACTATTGTTCTACTGAAGCTCCTCGTCACCTGTATCTTTTCCGCACTTGTTTGACCTGCGCCTGGCACTGAGGCGAAGTTGGAGTGCGCGTCTGAAAAGTTGATGTGGTCGTAAAGACGTTGTGTCTAAATATACACAATTCTTGTCAAGAAAATAGAGACAGAAACAGCAGTTGTGAGTGGGGTGGCCAACCCTAGCTCAACACCTGCGTTAATTGCATTAAATATTTTTAACACGTTTTGACAGCACTAATATATGTATATATATAGGTCTTCTGTAGTAAATGAATACAAAGGAGAAACTCAATGACAAATCCACATATAGGCTGACACATGTTTACACAAACACAATCATGACATTTTCTGACTTTGATAAAATGACAAAAAAAACACACACACACAAAATATCAGACAAAAAAATTATTATATCAGTAGGCTCATTGCCATGCAGTTACGATTTATTTAACAGCACTAATTGAGACAGGCATAGTTAACTCAGACAGGATAAATTGCTTTAATTATGTTATTGTCGTGTCTAACATTGCTGAGTACTAATTACTTTTCATCTGTTGTCACGGCAGCACGGCTCCGATAGCCTTGTTAATCTGCAGTGTTTTTGCATTAATTCTTTTCTTTTTTTTACATGGTGAAGCCATCAGTGATTGACGCATGTGATTGGCGCATGTGACACTGAAGTGGATGAACAATCCTAAAAGTGACATTCTTCACAAGAGACAGAGAATGCTTTCCGAGAAGAGGTTTTGCCATGTCTGTTACACCGAAATCCTTTAATAGAATCTTTCTAGGATAAACTCAGTGACTGATATACGAAAACCACAAGTGCTGATTCACAGGTTCATGCTGTCTGCTTTGTTTTCTGAGTTATGCCTTTGAAATAATCAGTACTTATTACTTTTGGATGGAAAATCCAATAAAGAGCATATAGTGATTTTATCAGTCTGTCTGGAAGAAAGCTGTGTTTACCCAATTGATACAATAAGTTAAAGGAAAGTTTGACAGGTTAGCAGCATCAAAGCAAAAAATACTCTGAGTTTTTATTGAAGCACTAAGTATAGAAGATAACTAGATATTCCTGAGTACAGCAATATATTCTGCTTTGTTCTGAGTTATATCTGTGAAATGATCTGTACTTCTTTCGTTTGGACAGATATATATTTTAATCAAAACATTTTACACATTTTCAGCTTTCTCTCTGTGCTTTCAGCCATTCACTGAGACTGCTGTGCCATTATTTCAATTATTTTTTTACATGCTGCTCTATTATTGTAGTTTAAGGCTGGAAACCCACTGCTTCTTTTTTAAAACCAATAATCAAAAGCAGTTGGAGGATGATGTATGAAATTTAATTATTGATCAGATTCCAATATAATTAATCAGATTCAATTAAATTGTTAAGAAGTAGAATCGTGTTCTTTGAAGGAAAAACTTTCTCAGAAGCTAACAGGAAAACAGAATTTAATATGAAAGTTCAGACAGCACTTTGTAAAATAGCTGTGACCTACCAGACACATCTCTACTATTTTTATTCTGCTTTTGAGATACAATTCTATTGAATGAGGAATTGTGAGCTCTGGGGTCAAAAGGTCATGTTCTGTCCAAAGGTGAGGTGGGATTACAAGCATATCGGCTTGCACAATTTTAGATAGAATCACCCTTATATGGCACATAAAACCAAAACAAACTGTGGTTGGTTGCTTAAATAATGCAAACAACCCAGGAAATAGCAATATTTCTTTATGGAGTTGTTTTAACACCATTTGCCTATAATACAGCTTCCAACTGTCTTAGAATATATTCCTGCAACTCCATTTGAATGTTGTCAATAAAACATCTGCCAGTTGCTGTTGGAGGAAAGAATCAGCTTCTCGTTCTTCTCTCCAAAAGTAGCTTGCTAATATTCAAGTCAGGTGATTTGTCTGGCTAGGGCAGGTGTTGAAGTTCATCTTGGTGCTCCAACTGTGTAAGTTTTATGATTGTGACTCCATCTTTTCACATTTTAGCATTGGCGTCTGTGATTAAAGTTTTAGCAGTTGCAGCTCTTTCATGGATGTTGGCTTGTGAAGCTCTCAGTGGTGGGTTTTTGTGGAAACAGGCTCTTCAAGGTGAATATTGAAGTTTGCTGTCAATTTGCAGCAAAGGTTCTGTGTTGTTTGGACACAATCCATCTTAGTGTTTGACCGTCACTATCATTCACTTTCAGTTTTCACCCATATTTCTTCTTTGCTTACGAAGTCTTGCCATGGCCTGTGTACGCAGTCATAATCGTTCAGACTGTTGATCTTAAAGCACTAAACAATTGGGCTGTTAAAGGGATAGTTCACTCAAAAACTGAAAATTCACAGTTGACGAAGAATGTTGGTGTTTTTTTTGTTTTGGCTACCGTCAGCTCTGTGATTATCAACATTCTTCAGAAAATCTTTTGTGTTAAACTGAAGAAAGAAACTCAAACAGGTTTGGAACAACTTGAAGGTGAGTAAATGAAGGCAGAATTTTCATTTAACTAAAATATTAAACTATACCTTAAAGGATTTTCGTACTAAACAGGCTTCCATGATTTGTCCTTTTTTGGAAGTCTGACAAGTCACCCATTTCGCTTGTACTAAACACTGTTGAACACAACTTATACTACACTGAAAGACAAGCTAGAGAATATAGTCAATGGAAAGATTATCACAACATTTGTTTTTGCACTGAAACCATGTGTTCACCTACACAAATGATATTAACCCCTATAATAATGGGTGTTCACATTATTTTGTATATTAACAATGCTTTTCAGTATGTTTACTTATAATCAACACATCAGCTCTTTTCAGCATTTTGGTTTTCCGCTGATCGTGTGCATTCACCTCAAAACCAATAACAACCAAAAACAAGATCTTAGAAGGGAACACATTTGACTTTCTAGTTAATTTCTGACCCTTCATTTATTTTAACTGAAATTTGCTCTACCCATGACTCTCTCTGATGTGTTTGTGGAGCACAGAAGTGCAGCGGTTTGTAAAAGCGGCGTAAACTCTGTAAAACACATCAGTCCCATTATTGAGAGACAACAGTGGACTGATGCTGCGCCGTCCCCCTCGTACCGTTCTGGGGAATTGAAGCGATCAATTCTTTCCTCCTCAAACCCTCTCTTTCTCCATCTCTGTTTCAGTCCCTGTGATCTCTCTGTTATTTGTAGAACAAATAAGATTGTTGTATGTACTGTAGCTGAGAGCTTGTAGAGCTGTTGGCAGTACAGAAACCCAGATCCCCTCCAGTCTGGTGCTGGAGTTGATCAGGATCAACTGAGATTTCACAAGAGCTTAGTGAAGAGATCAGACCAGTTTTGGGTCAGGTAGTTCTTTCTTTCTATCTTTTTTAAAAAAAAATTTTTTTATATAAATTGTATTTAAACTATAATACCAATTTAATAATCCC
>NW_015670605.1:889876-926308 GCF_001515625.1 Sinocyclocheilus rhinocerous | reverse complement strand
CCCCCCCCACCACACACACATTTCTTTATGCTTATTTATTTTTTAATATGGTTTTGATTTTGGGGTGAAATATGGCCCAGAAATGTACTCGACAGGTTACGTGAGATTCACCCTATCTCCTATTTTTGGGATTATCCTGGATTGTAGTGCTTGTGGGACATAAAATTTAAACCACCCTTGGTTGATTGAATGTAGGTCTGAGTCATATTATATTAGCATCTCTTCCTCTCTAAAGAGTTAGTATATTTTAATCTCTGGTTGAATGAAAGAATAGTTGGGGAGATATAAATCAAAACACATTTTGATGACCCAGACTGCACTGTGAAAAGTCATTTTCTTATTCTGTATTTTTAATCTTTTAAAAAAAATATCTAAATATCTTTAAAACATATTCAGTTGACTTGAGAAGTAAGTTGGATTTTTGATTTAAACACATTCAAAATTGTTTTCTATGAAAACAAAACTTTGTATTGTACACAGTTTGGCTTCTAAATCTTGTTTAAGGAAGTTTAGATATTTTTACTGGACAACAAGCCAAAATGTTGATTATTATGACTTGAATGATGATTATCATTATGTTTTGAAATCACATTTTTAATCACTTCTGATGCTCTTTTATAAAATGTTTCAACTTTTTGGATCGGTTTTAATTGGGCTCATAGACATTGAATTAGATTTTTTTGGCATTATATGTGGGGTGTTTTACAAGTCTATTCAGGGCTCAGATATTGCCAATGACAATTAATTTGTAGGTAGATGAAAAGCACATTGGCAGGTTTTCTGCTTTCTAATTTCAGTCATTTATTTTTAACTAATGAGTTTATGATGCAGTCTGGTCTTGTTCAGGTACAGTATGACAGTTCTAGACTGCAGAAATAATGAACACAGATGGAAGTGATGCCATTTAGACAGACTGTGGTGAGCTGTGTGACATGAAAGAGGGGTCGATGTGGGGTATGCAAGTTCGAATCTCCATTTCATTTCCACTGTAGTTTCCTGATTCTTCCTACATGATTACATAAAAAAACAGACTGAGAAATTCAAATCTCATGAGGACTGATGTGTTTGTGTCAGACAGTCTCTTTGCAGCCGTCTGTGTATAGCATAGTGAATATTTTGTTTCTCTGTAAAGGAGTACGCAGCCTCTGAAATGAGATGCAGCTTTTATCTCCATAAATATTTGAGCTTTAATGTGAAAGGTTTTCAGATACCAATAGGAGTTTCTCAGTTTAACACATTTGACTATATTTCAGCTATGTTTATTTTATGCTTTTTAAATAATAGAAAATACATTGTATTACTTTTTTTTTTCTGCAGCTGTTTAATTGTCATGGTATTAATATTATAATGCAAAAAGATCTGAATGGTCCTAAAATGTGTTTCATTTTCATGCATGGGTGGAATATGACCATGACATGTTTTTGTGATCTGTGGGAATGAGTTAAAGTTTGAGGTTAATGATCAGCAGTTGCTGAGGCCAAATCAGCTGACATGACACTTTGGCTTTAAAAGAAGGAATCAGTTAAAGAGATACTATAAAGAGTCTGCCATGGGCCTTGAGTTATGTGAAAAAATAGCTGTTAGAGGAAGCAGTGAAGAGGTGATTTCTCATGAAATGTTATTATTGATCAGTGGTAGGACTGACCCTCTTGTCGAAACACTTTTAGCTTTGAAATGTTCACATGTTGGAGCTAGACCACCTGCTCTTCGCTTGTTCTGCTCTATTCTGTAAATGCAAGACTCACTCATCAAGACATAAACAGGAAACCCACCAGCTTTAAATGATGCACACTTTTGTACACTGTTTTTTATTCCCAGCCCCCCCTGCTCTAAAGCTGTCTGTGAATGAGACGTATGTGGTGGACCCAGGCCAAGACGTCACGCTGTCGTGTGAGGTAACAGCGGGCTTCCCCACACCTAGGGTCACCTGGTCGCGGTACCCTGGGTCCCTCCCTCAGCGCTCCGTGATCCAAGGCGGGTCCCTCACTCTCCGGTCCGTCACTCCCACTGATGCCGGCGTCTACAACTGCACAGCCGTCAACAATGTGGGAAACCCTGCGAGAAGAACCGCCAACCTCATTGTGAGAAGTGAGTGTGCTCGTTTTTACACATGTACTGACATTTGAGTTTGAATGTAAGGAAATAGAATTCAAATGCATTGGAAATTCATGTCACTTTAACTAGAATAGCAACGTTTATAAATAGATGGATGCGTGGATGGACATAAAGATAGATAGATAGATAGATAGATAGATAGATAGATAGATAGACAGACAGACAGACAGACAGACAGATAGATAGATAGATAGATAGATAGATATGTGGGGTGTGGCCAATTCAATTTACACTTGTGAATTAAAAAGGAGCCAGTTTAGTTCTGAATTTTACACAACCCTGGTTTGAAATCAGTCTTTATTTCTGCAGTTCTGTTTGGTGGCACAGAAATCACTTCACCTTTATTGGCTGAAATATTAGTTACATCTCAAGCCATCAGATTCAATTTAAGTTTACACATTCCTCAGACTGCTTGATTGACACGCATTTGAATGAGTTATGACTTCCTGTCTGTCCCGCGCTTAGCACAAAAATTGCCGAGCCAGATTTCTTCATATGTATGCGTGGGAGCGTGTGTTTATGTGGCGTGAGCATGAGTTAGCGGTTGAACTGTAATTAGCTCTCTTGGCAGTGTGTGATCATGTTAAACTCCTCAAGCCGAGAGGGTGATACAGGAACGGCTGCCATAACGCCTGCCGTTCATCAGGGCCTGGAGCTATTCTTAGCTTCTTTAATCATTTTTATTTACTCCAATTAATTTGAGAGGAATGGAGGTAATTAGCAGTAGAAGCGTCTTATTTCGGAATGCGCGAGGTGCACGCTGGATCCGTCTCTGTTGACGGTAATGAGCTCGCTTTGTGTCAAACGCACACGCAGGTGCCGCGGACGCATGAGCGCAGCCAATCATCCAGGTAAGGCAGCCGTCTGTTGAAATGCGGGGCGCTGAACATATGGCGCTAAAATTTCTGTCTCCACCTGCAGGGTCGTTTTTCACACTGTCAGAGCGTAAACACGCGGCTAAGCTGTTATAGTTATGAATAGTGCTCCAGTACTAACAAATTACAGCAGTATGGCTGTGTGGGGGTTATGGATCCTCTAAGCGTCTTCAGCTGTGTTTGTGATATTGCCTTTAAGCTCATTATTTTCATCTTAAAAAGCAGTTATGACTGAGTCATTATTTTTATCATGTAAATTGTACTTTTTTTTCCCTCATGAATGCATTCAGTGTTTGCAGTAAAGCAGACCTCTGAGATGGTTTCATGTACAGTGACAAAACTGACAGGACTGTATTAATGTTCCTCAAAAATGGGGTTTCTTCTAAACCTAAATTTTAAACTTCTGAAATTAAATCAGTTAAATCCGCTCCCGTACAGACTGCATTCAGTCTTTGTCTTGTTGATCATTTGATTAATAAATAAATAATACATTTTAGTTTGAGCAATTTTAGTACTTAAACTTATTTAAGTTAGGTAGAAAAGGCTAACAAATGTTTTTTGGTCTAATATTCAAATTTTATGTAATTTCAGTTATTGATTTTGAATAGTTTTAGTTATAAACTCTGGTGGATAAAAAGTTGATAGATCTAGGAATGGGTTTAGTCATAACCTAAATGCGTCTTTCACCGTGATCACCATGTCATCCATTCTCTCTCTCCATTAGCCATGAAGAACTTAACATTCCAGATCACGCCGGATTCCAACAAAGACAGTGAGAGCATACAGATGGGTCGAGACCTCAAACTTTCCTGCCACGTTGACGCCCAGCCTCAGGACAAGGTGAACTACACCTGGTACAAGAATGGAGCGCTCATCTACCCCACCGACAGCCTCATCGTGCTGCGCAGTGACCCAGACATGCCACCCGCTACCAGCAGTCTGGAAATCGTGGACATGAAGTTCAGAGATCAGGCCACCTACAGCTGCGTAGCGAACTTCCCTGGGAGCAGCGTTCCTGAACTGCGAGTGGACGTGAACATCACGCAGAGCAGCGGTGAGACAGTGATTGAAATTCTAAAGACGCTGAGGGTTTAAGGCCTCAGAGCTTTTATAACTCACTTGTTGTGCTCATACTGTGAAATGGCCTTTGATCTGACTCCTTCTGCTCATTGCTGATGATGTTGTTTGCTTGTTAAAATGTGATTTTCTTTTCTCACACACATGAAAGACCTGAAATGATTTTATGACTGCTGTTTACTTTCCAGTATGTGTCCTATTGTCTAAACAGACTTTGGTACAAGACATATTGGACTTGTCCTGTTCTATCTATCTATCTATCTATCTATCTATCTATCTGTCTGTCTGTCTGTCTGTCTGTCTGTCTGTCTGCCTGCCTGCCTGCCTGCCTGTCTGTCTAATTATTTGTCAATCTACTTATGAAACATCTTAGCAACTGCAAGTTTTCAAACTAGTACTCATCACCTTCAAACTTTTAGACATTCAGAATTTGTCTTGACAAGTGTTTATTTTCCATTTGTCATATTTTTTTTTTATATATCTAGCAAGGTGTATTATACTAGAGTGATATGGTCAGATAATAGCGAGCCTAAACAAAAATTTACCAAAAAATGACACTCACAATATTACTATTTTTTAAAGAAATATAAAAAAAGAACAAGACCGAAAGAAACCACAATTTAGCACAAGTCTTTTCTCATAGATAGGGCTTTTCTGCCCAACATGCTGTCTGGGTGTTTTTCCAGCTATCAGAGAGGTTAAACTTATGCCTCGTGGGTAAACAGTGATAATGTGGGAATGGCCATTCTGTTGGGTTGATGGTAGTAAACTTTTGAATTCTGGGAAATACTGACGCCCTCATGCATTTGCGTCCTCTCTGATCTGCTCTCTCTTATCTCAGCAGGATACTATTTTTTCTGAATTTCTCCTCTTTTTTTGTTCTTGAAGTTTCGTCCTTCTCTTGGGTTACTCTCTGTTTCTGACTGCAGTACCTAACATGATCAATCGTATCATCTGACAGTCTCTTTATTACTCGCTTTATGATCTTTCTGTCCTACTGTTTGAAGTCTGTCCACCCTATATGGTCATTATTTTGAATGTTTTTTTCCTTTATGTGTTTTGGTGTTGGTCCAGTAGATTTAACACTGTAGTGTCCTAAAAAAACAGTTATCTTATCTTATAAATTATTCTATATTGTATCACAATTAATTGTTTCTTTTATGTGTTGTTAACCTGCCAACTGGCCTTGTTTAGGCAAGCTAAAAAGAACTGCAGCATTAACTTTGCAACACTGATTGAGTAGTAGTATTTTTTTCTTTCTTTTTTACATGTTTTGTACAAGTGTTTATAAGACACAAATAGTTTTGAGTTAGTTTATTAATTAATTGAATAAAATACTATTCCCAATGCATTTTTTTTTAAGAGTTGGGATAAATTGTTTCAATTTTATCAATGTCAGCAGATTTCCAATGATGACACACATTTTCCAGTGAAATTTTTCATAAATATCAGATTTGAGTGTCATGGGTCACTAAATATAGAGAGATAACTTGCAGAACAACCAGGGGTGTGAAGTAACGAATTACAAATACTCACGTTACAGTAATTAAGTAGTTTTTATCAGTAATTGTACTTTTTTGAGTAGTTTAAAAATTGTGTACTTCTACTTTTGGCTACTCTTTTACTCTTACTCAAGTAGTTTTTTGGACAAGTACTTTTACTCTACTCACACTACAATTTTTGGAAGGTAATGGTACTTTTACTTGAGTATATTTTTTCAGTACTCTTTCCACCACTGAGAACAACATTGGTAATAAACTTTTATAAATATGTGTTAGTGGTATCTCATAAAATTTCAGATTTCTCTTTACAAATCTCCATCCAAAGATGGATTTTTCAATTTTCTTCCATTTTTTTTTTGCACATATTAGCTATTATTTAATATCATTTTTTATTTGATTTTTTTTTTAAATGGTCAGACTTCCAAAAACAATACATCTCCTCTTACGACTATGTTTTTCTCTTTTCCAGTCGTTCCTCCTGTTCTGAGTGTGCCAGTCGGAGGGGGTGTGGTCAATGTCAGTGAGGGCGGTACCGCAGAGCTTGTGTGTTTGGTCGATGGAAAGCCCCGCCCACCTGTTCTGTGGTCTCGTGCAAACAAGGACCTGCCCATGCCATCGGGGGATTGGGTGGTGGAAACACGTGATGGACGTTTGCGTTTGACCAATGTGACGCGGGACATGATGGGCGCATACCGTTGCCAAACCGCTCCTTACAACGGCCTAAACATCAAACGCCGACAGGGTCAGGTGCAGCTCAACGTGGAGTGTAAGTGTTTCAGTCATCACACAAAGTTTTTCAATTGGGGAACTACTTTGAAATGATAGTTTGCCAAACTGCTAAAGCTATAAGTAGCTTGCTACATTGAAATGATTTACAAGTAAGCAGTCACTTGCATTTCCCCCCATGATCTGCATAAATGATCACATTCTCATTTATTTGATAAAAAATACAGTAAAAACAGTAATATTGTGAAAAATTATTACTATTGAGAAAAACTTTTTTCTATTTGAATATATTTCAATATGTAATTTGAATAAAGTACTGTTATGGCAAAGCTGAATTTTCAGCATCATTCCTCCAGTCTTCAGTGTCACATGATCCTTCAGAAATCAGTCTAATATGCTGATTTGCTGCTCAAGAAACATTTCTTATTTTTATGTAAAAAAAAAAAAAAAAGAAAGTTGCTTATTATTTTTGTGGAACTGATACATTTTTTTTCAGGATGCTTTGATGAATATAAAATTTGAAAGAACAGCATTTATATGAAATATAAATCTTTTGTAGCTTTTTAAATGTTTAATACATTGTTTAAAACATCCTTACTTTATAAAAGTATTCATTTCTTTCGAAAGTTTGACCCCAAACTTTTGAATGGGAGTGTATAATCACTATCGAGGTGGATAAAATCAGATTTTTTCCCCTCAAATATTCTGTATCATACTCAAAAGTATGCCCGATTGCATAAAATGGCTTGTGAACAACATTGCATGTTTACTAAGTTAGTTTGCTTGTTGTTTTGGTCTATATTGCACCGGACATAGTCAAAATATATAGCAGTTTTAACCATAAATTAAAAGGATTTAGAGTTAAAAGGTTGTCCAATGAGTTTATAGGAAGTCCCTCTCTAGGTTTTCTATAAGATCACAGAAGGATTTTATTTGTCAGTTGACCAGACCACTGGACTTATCGCACATTATTTGTCAATTGACACGGTTTGGACACATCCCAGAGCGTCTCTGAGGTAATGAAGTCTATCGTGAAATTGCCTCAGTCAATGACGTGATTAGATTTGATTTGGTGCCGCACATTCTAATGTGATTTTAATCTTGATTGTAATGCGATCCACTGACTGAGGATAGATTGAGTCTCTGAATGCACGACCGAACGAGCCAAAGAGACACGCGTTTTCCATTAAGACCCAATAGGCCATTATCAATGATTTTGATCCTGCTATTTTTAGATGCAGCATTTGGGGGCTGGCGGGTGTGTTAATGCTCTCAGAGATTTCATAATGCATTATGATGCCCGCATGGAGTGTGTTTTGTAAGTGCCAAACTAAAAAGCCTTGAATTCATTAGTGCTCTAGCTACGCACAACCACACAAAAGATAGACGGGCTAAACCCTGAACCACTCAGTGCGCATCAGCCCTTTTCACACGAGCCATTAGCGGAGCAAAGCACTCTATGCTCTCATAATGGATCCTGTGTTTATTGTGTTGCTTCAAAATGCACCATGTGATTACAGGACGATGCTGAATTTGAGTGTGCGTCGGTCCATTCACTGCACAGGAGGAGTATCTGACCGTGAGTGTCACACAAAGAGCTTTTTGGAGCTGTGACATTGTGGCTGGGATAGCCAGGTGGTTGGTGGTTCAAGCCCCACAAGGTGCAGGCCATGAACTGATACCATTGTGTACAAGGCATTGAACCTAAAGTTTATTCCAGGAGAACTGAACATGCATACTATTTTTTATCAATTTGTTTTCTTTCAATTAGCACATTTTTGGTATTTCTTTTTGGATCTGGTTGAGCATAGACCTTATAGATATGAGCTAATTGAAAGAAAACACGCTGACAAAAAGACTGAATCCAAGATTTATAAGCAGGTTTATATATATATATATAGGCCGGTCATTTTTGACCCGGAACACTAAATTAGGTAAAGTAACATGACATTTTGAAGTAGAAAGACTGCAAGTGTATTGGAAAATGTACTTAAATTATCTTTGTTTTAATTACAGCGTGTAAAAGACTTGGATGTATGTGTCTGCTATGCTGGTAAACTCATTTTGATATCTCTTTAGATTATTTTTATTGATCATATGCTGTTTTGTTATTATATTCTGTGTGACAGGGGTTGTTTCAGTATATGTCTCTTTCCATCTGGCAGATAGCGTTTAGGTAAACGAGTTTGTCTCGGGTGAGCGGAGCATGTCATTGCTCGGCCTGTGATCAATTATGATAAACGATGACAACAGCTACGCGATTTATACTGTTATTAAACATCACAATCAATGAATCTGCACAGCCCGTACATTCAGAGATGAAGTATAAATGCTGTGCATGTGACTTAAACACAATATATCCCGAAACATGTAACGCAGAGCATGCTGTGAACAAATTGAAGTTCTTGGGAAGGATTTATGGCCAGAGAAATCCCAGAATGCTGTGTTGCAGCTAAATGAGTGATAGCTTCATTAAGAGCTCGTATGAATCACCCTCTCCCCCACGCATCTAGTCTATCCTCACATCCTCAGTCCCTTTGTTTCTATCTTTCGTCAATATCGCTGCCGTAACGGGCCCGGCTAATGCGGAGTATTGCAGGATGGAGGCAGTTTAGAGCCCACCGCTGTGCTTCATCCCACGGCAGGTCTGATTTATGAGCCAGGTGGCTCTGCCTGTCTCTCTGGAGCTGAAGACAGGGGGATGCTGTCTAACACCCCGTCCTGTCTCTCTGTGTCAGGAGAGACAGACAGCGTCTGCCTGAAAATGAACCACGTTTCACTGAGAGGCATCCAGAGGCTAGCAGGTATATATATATATATATATATATATATAGTTTTATTTTCAATTAATTTCATTATTAAAGGAGTAATTCACCCAAAAATGTAAATTTTCTGAAAATTCACATTCATGCCATCCAAGATGTAAATGAGTTCCATCACTTGCTCACAAATTGAAAGAAAACACGCTGACAAAAAGACTGAATCCAAGATTTATAAGCAGGTTTATATATATATATATAGGCCGGTCATTTTTGACCCGGAACACTAAATTAGGTAAAGTAACATGACATTTTGAAGTAGAAAGACTGCAAGTGTATTGGAAAATGTACTTAAATTATCTTTGTTTTAATTACAGCGTGTAAAAGACTTGGATGTATGTGTCTGCTATGCTGGTAAACTCATTTTGATATCTCTTTAGATTATTTTTATTGATCATATGCTGTTTTGTTATTATATTCTGTGTGACAGGGGTTGTTTCAGTATATGTCTCTTTCCATCTGGCAGATAGCGTTTAGGTAAACGAGTTTGTCTCGGGTGAGCGGAGCATGTCATTGCTCGGCCTGTGATCAATTATGATAAACGATGACAACAGCTACGCGATTTATACTGTTATTAAACATCACAATCAATGAATCTGCACAGCCCGTACATTCAGAGATGAAGTATAAATGCTGTGCATGTGACTTAAACACAATATATCCCGAAACATGTAACGCAGAGCATGCTGTGAACAAATTGAAGTTCTTGGGAAGGATTTATGGCCAGAGAAATCCCAGAATGCTGTGTTGCAGCTAAATGAGTGATAGCTTCATTAAGAGCTCGTATGAATCACCCTCTCCCCCACGCATCTAGTCTATCCTCACATCCTCAGTCCCTTTGTTTCTATCTTTCGTCAATATCGCTGCCGTAACGGGCCCGGCTAATGCGGAGTATTGCAGGATGGAGGCAGTTTAGAGCCCACCGCTGTGCTTCATCCCACGGCAGGTCTGATTTATGAGCCAGGTGGCTCTGCCTGTCTCTCTGGAGCTGAAGACAGGGGGATGCTGTCTAACACCCCGTCCTGTCTCTCTGTGTCAGGAGAGAAAGACAGCATCTGCCTGAAATGGAACCACATTTCACTGAGAGGCATTGAGAGGCTAGCAGGGTAAATCTCACAAAACCTGTCAAGAACGATCTCAGTGACATATTATTTAAATCGTAAAGCATTTATAGTATTTGTTGCATGTATATTGATTTAAATAAAATATGAATACATTTATATTTAAAATATTATACATGTATATTTTTATTCAAAATACTGTTTTTAATTATGGAATATTATTATTATAATTTTTTAAATATGTTTACAATTATAAATATTTAATTATAGAACAATTCGTAATATTTGAATATATATATATATATATATATATAGTTTTATTTTCAATTAATTTCATTATTAAAGGAGTAATTCACCCAAAAATGTAAATTTTCTGAAAATTCACATTCATGCCATCCAAGATGTAAATGAGTTCCATCACTTGCTCACAATCCTCTGCAGTGAATGGGTGCCGTCATAATGAGAGTCCAAACAGCTGATCACAATAATCCACAAGTAATGTACTGTAATACATAAGCTGCGTGTTTGTAATAAACAACTATTCCATTAAAACGTTTTTAACTTCAAATCATTGCTTCGGAATTAAAATGCAACTCCTCTTCATAATATTGCTTTCTTCAGTGAAAAAGTCATCTCGTCTGAATCAGGAGAGAAATATGCACAGATCAAGCACCGTTTACAAGTGAAAACAGTCCAAAACAGTGTTAAAGCAATACTGTATGTCAGTGGATTTTGATATGAGAGGACAACAGGGGATGGACTTTGTTTCTTAGCTTTTTGTTTCATGAGATGTTAACTGATGAACTGGAGTGGTGTGGATTACTTGTGGATTATTGTGATGTTTTTATTAGCTGTTTGTACTCTCATTCTGACGGCACCCATTCACTGCAGAGGATCCATTGGTGAGCAAGTGATGTACATTTTTCAAATCTGTTCCAAAGAAACAAACTCATATACATATTGGATGGAGTACATTTTCAGCAAATTAAAATTTTTTGGGAACTATTCCTTTATGAATAATGGAAAACAAAAAAAATCTGCATTCACAATACAAAAAAATCCAAATTATCTTACTTTTTTTTTTCACACAAAAATCTGTGATTTGTAGTTGCTTTGAATAATTGTGTTCACAAAATATCAGTACCGTTATATTCTCAATTTCCCACTTTTCTTTTACTAACTTTTAATGGCAAATGACAGAAAACCTTTTATACTTTAATATGTATGTATACAGTATATGTTTTCTCTTGTGTCTTTATTTTGAGCTTGTTTTATCTTCGCACTCATATTTATCAGTGGGTGGCTGAAGCCTATGATGTTTTGATTACAGACACGTGTCCTCTCACATGAGACGGATGATTATAGTTTGTTTATTGGAACTGTTGTGTTGTGAAATGAAAATAGTCTGGTGTAAACTTCATTATGGGAATAGATGAGAGGAAATCACCTCTTCCTGTTGAGTTTAGATAAATGTTTTTCACAAACTGCGTTGAAATGCAACACTGATGATCACCCCGTCACATCAAGGGAATTTATAATGCTTTATACTGTACAGTATCATTCACGGCACCTTTTGTTATGCATTTCCCAACTAAACTTTTCTTTCTGTCTTGCCTGTGTCTGTTTTTCATGCTTTCTTTGCTCACCACGTTTATATGTTTTAAATGCATTCAGCATTTTTTCTTTGCCAACAAATAATCAGTAAAAGGAGATACATTTCAGAAAAGTAAGAAAAGTCCAACAAAATATCATATGAGCTGTTTTTTTTTTCATTTCATCATGTATAATGAATAAGTTCATGCGTTCCATGGGATTTGAACTTATGACCCTGGCATTGCTAGCAGTGCTGCTTTTCTATTCATTTTCATTTAAGTTTACCTAACCACTTAGAAACATTTGGGACATGTCTTAGTACATTTTATTTCTGGAAATAAATTAAATAAGCATCAAAATAAATATACAAACTGTATCAAATTAGTTTTATAATGCAAAATGATCATGTGCAATATGTGGGATACAACCAAATACTGTGTAAATAATGTACATTATTTAATAATCTTTTTTTTTTTTTTTTTTACTACAAATAATTGTGCCACTTATGGAGTGGTTTGGCTGGAGTACTACTTATCTCTCATGCTGTTTGTTTTCTTAGTCTTAGATCCAAAGCACAAACCAGAGAACCTTGTGGGAATTTTAAATGGGTTTGATTGTGATCATTTTGGCAGTTTTGTGTGAAGACGAGTCAGTGAAATCAAATTTGACCTTGTCTGCTTCCTTAATGCACAGACCTGGTCTTGTTTGACCATATTTGTTGCAGATGAAAAATGTTTAATCTTATTTATAATTTTTCATCACCATGTGATAACTTGGTGAACCTCTGACACGACTTTTCTTTTTTACTGACGTCACCTTGTCAGTGTGATACGCCACTTAACAAGCCAAATTATTTCTTTAATCTGACATATTTTTCAAGTGAAATGGGAAAAAAAATGATTTCATCCATCAGGAATTAGTTGGATCATGGAAAATAGGGATGATAATCGTTTTGAATGTTAGATGTCTATATCAAAGGATTGTCTATCAAAGATATCATCCTGTACAACCAAAGAGTTTGTAAGTCAGTCTGAAGCTAATAAGGATTTATAATTATATTGTCATTGAAAGCATTTAATTTAAGTTCATAAGTTAATTACACCCTGATGCTTTGTCACAGTCTCTGCACATTATTGGTTACAGTAATGTACTGTTGATGTATGCCTGAGGTGCTGTGATGCTAATTTGCAGTCACATCACTTCATACATGCGGAGTGTCTAACCAGACCCTGCTCTCTTTAAATGATAATGAGCTACTGCTCACCCCACCCTTCTCTTCTGTGGGATGTGTCCATACTCAGACAGCCCACAACAAACTGGCTGCATGTTTTCTTTTCAGCTTTTCTGAGCTTGCAGACACGCCAGAAACCTAACTTAATGCAAAACAAGCTGAAAAAGTTAAACTTTCATCCAATGTCCCCTTTAACAACTCAGTCACATAAAAAGGTAGACTGATCTAATTTGAATCCGAAAAGTGGGACTGATTATCCATTGGATAACTGCTAGTTGGTCAGACTAGTTTTTCATAGTCAACTAGTTTAACCCCACCAGTTTGGCCAAGTTGGTCTACTAACCCTAATCTTGTTAACCAAGATGGTTTGCTAGGTCAGCCTGAGCCCAAAAGCTGCTAGACTAGATGATCAACTATTTAGACGTGGAGTTTGATTAATTTCAACGAATTGGATCTTTCAAATAGTTTCAGTGAACCATTTCAAAAATACTATTCACATCATAATGTGGCTTATTAAGTTATAATATAAACCCTTCTTGAAACATTTATGAAATGTTGCTTCTCAGTTTAGTCAAGTCCAGTTGCTGATTCATAAATGAATCATTCAGAGTTTTTGTGAACTGCTTCAACTGATTCATTGACCCGACTCAGAAGAACAAATCTTTCAGACATTACTACAACTACCTAAACCAGCTTGGACAAACTAAAGACCACAAATGACCAGCTTGGACCAACTAAACCATATGAAACCACTTTCATCAAGCTGGATCAAACCGGATCTTCCATCTAGGATCACTAGCGTAGCCAGGAATTACAATGTGGGTGGGCCCAGAGAAAATTGGGTGGGCCTAGCCTAAAATACATCTGTTATCAAAATAGGCCAACACAACTAACAGTTACACTTGCTTGAATTTACATCACCGTTTAATCAGAGCATAAGCCTGTATGTCATCATAAGCAGTGTTAAGAAAATAACAGTAAGAACAGCATGAGCACGGCGGCCACAACACACACACGCGCATCTGACAGACGCAACACAACCATCATCAAATCAGCAGGACAGTAGTAATGGACAGTATGTAAAACCCATGCTTGGTCATAGTCTGGCTCAGTGGCCACATAAACCACATGAAATAAACAATAGTGACTAGGCAACTGACACACCTGCTTGAATTTGCATCACCGTTTAATCAGAGCATAAGCCTGTATGTCATCATAAGCAGTGTTAAGAAAATAACAGTAAAAACAGCATGAGCACGGCGGCCACAACACACACACGCTCATCTGACAGACGCAACACCACCATCATCAAATCAGCAGGACAGTAGTAATGGACAGTATGTAAAACCCATGCTTGGTCATAGTCTGGCTCAGTGGCCACATAAACCACATGAAATAAACAATAGTGACTAGGCAACTGACATTAGGAAAATGTAGATTTTTGTACCTGTACACTGGCGTGTAGGGGAGGTAGCCTTTAGAGAATGGAGCGCTGCTGGTGATGGAGAAATATGTGAATTAACGTTAGCACTAGCAGAGCTGTTCAGCTCCTTGAGCATGGATATGCGGGGACGTTTCATTCATACTCGAAGCCGGAGGGCGCTTTCGCGCAGAAAGTACAAAACAGACTCATAGAAGTAACGTGACGTGCCAGGAAAACCCTAATATGGACAAAGGCATGTATAACAGCATCCAGTGATCTCTGCTTTAACTAAGGGGCTGTTCGCAAACTTATCTTCATCATTATATGGCAAACAAGATAAAAAAAACAACACAATTTATTTTTATAGATAAAGTATTGTGATTATTGCAACAGAATTCACAATTATTAGGCTACCTTCTGAAGCAACTGAACCCAGGCCCACCCGTAGCTATGCGACTGTCTGGGATCACATGATTAGTTCTGCTTGCTTTCCTGGGAAATGAGTAGCATTAAAATCAGAATTATCATATTTTATGTGAAAAACGTCTGTCACTCACTCCTTACAGTTGAGTTGCCAGCTTTGTTAGGTACTACGCTAGTTGATGTAGAAATCTGCCAAGAAACACCAGACAGTGATGTGGCACTATACAGTACACTTCCAAAAAGGCCCAGGTGTTTCTGTTCTCTCTGTGGGGGGAAAAAAAATGGGCTGCCCTCTTGCAGACTTGTAAGGCTTTTCCTTCTCAGTAGGGTCTTATCTTTAGCTTTGCCAACACATCATGACAGCTGAGCGGTGCTAATGCTATCAGCTAGTTCTATCGTCACACTCTAATATGACTGCTGTTATAGGCCTAGCTGCTGTGTAACATGCAGATTTGGTAATATGGTACAAGGAATTGTGTTGCAACATTTAGCATGCAGTTGTCGTTACTCTGACTACTACGAAAGGCATTTCTGCAGAAATGTACCCCAACTAACAAAAGTATGTTTTAAGAACATTTTGCTAACATTCCCATTAAGTTATGAAAATTTTATTTCTGAATGTTCTTCGAATGTTCCAGTTTTTCAAATGTTAAAAAATATTTTCTTTCCCCCCTTGGTTATGTGAACATTAGCAAAAACATTAGGAGAATGTTTGATTTTATCATCTTCCAGATGTGATGGGAAAGTTACTTTTGAATGATCTCTGAAGCATCTGAAACAACTAATTAGTAGAGTTTCAAAAAGTTAGATGAATGTCCAACTAAAATGTTTTAGAAAAACATTCCACAAACAATGTATAAATAATGTTTTGAAAACGTTATTAAAGACCAGATAAGTTTGAATGACAGTTCTATTAATGTTACTGGGAGAACGTTTGTTCATAACTCTGAGAGAACCTTGCCAGAATGTTAGCCAAAGTTGTTATAATGTTCCCTGTTAGTTGGGCCAATGGTAAATAAATGACAGAATGGTTCTGTTAGCCTCTTACATTGTTGAAGGAGATCTCATATTTATTTATTATGGGTCTACACTAAAAATAATTGCAGTAATTACTGTATTTTGGTTTTCAGTAACTACTGTATGTTGGTTACCATAATAGGTTTTTGTAAGGGATATAGAAACACCAAAAACTGTAATTTCACTACATAACAGCATAACTGCTTACAGGTGCATGTATATTCCACGCAAATGTATAATTTATTCACTATCCGCTGCACCAGACAAAATTTGAAAAGTAATTATTTTAAACAAGTTTAAAATACACCCCGGTGTTGCAATTCTGTTTGGTGACACTAAATTAAACAGTTCTCCTTTAATGAGATGCTTGTCCTTCATTGATGCTCTAGATCATTGGTTCTCATTCGGTGAGTCATGACCCAATAATGGCTTTTTTTCTGCAATAATAAAATGCAATTAACTATGCATACCTAGAATTGCAAACAAATTTTCCACATTATATTCAGTGTAGCAGCTATGTCTTGCAGCAGAACCACCACTGCTATTTCAGTTGAATATCCACCTTATTTTTAAAGTTATTATTAACAGTCCATTATGCCGCTTGATCTTGCAAACTGTTTTTTCTTATATTATTTTAATGCACTGACATATTTATAGACACACCAGTTTGTAGTGCAAATTGTTTTACCTTTTATTGCACTTTGTTATTCTGCTAGTCATTTGCCTACAGCGGCTAATGAATCGAAAGCATCACACATTCACAGAAAATAGCTTACTTCCGCATTGAAAAATAAGGTGGCTTAGATGGTAGTAGTTTATCTTTTTAAAGTATTTGACTAACTAGTCATGCTCTGTTTTGGTTTGTTTGTCCGTTTAGCTCAGCCGTATAATGCAGAGTTTTACTACGACACTCCAAACCCCATTCGCACCCTGAAGAACAATTATTCCTACATCTTACAGTGGACACAGAAAGAGCCCGGCGCTGTGGACAAAACCATCGGTTACTGGATCAATGTCCAACAGGTAAAGCAAACACCCACAGACACTGGAAGCTTGATATTTACTGTTTTCTTTCTTTCTTTCTTTCTTTATGTTGGCTTGGTGGGAGGTGGATGAGTAGAATAAGTGTGTTTGTAATAGGAGTCAGGGGAATAGTGTGTTCTGTGTAGGGAGCAGACAGCGGATCGATCACTGCTTGTACTGCATTAAAGAGACTCTCAGAACCCCACCGGCGCAACACAAGAACACAGAAGCAGCCTGATTGGGTCTGCATTTCATCCCTGCTCTTTTAAGGAACATGGTCAAGCATGTCCACACCATCTTGTAGTCTATGTGATAAACAAAGAGCTTGGATTAAAATACAGTGCTACTAAAGCCTATTCTGAGGTCACATTTCTTCTCTAACAGTGTCATTGATGAAGTAAATTGGCCTTTAGGGTTGACCTCGCTGGCCACTTTGGATGAAAATATTGCTGTTAGCACAAATCGCAAATTGAAGTTGCATATTTATAGCATGCGCAAACCTATTGTGTTTAGTAGCTTGAGTTCTCCTCCACAGAGATGAATATGTCCTCATTGTGTCCATTGCACATGACTTTGCCAGATGGGATTGGATGCTCATGTATAGCTAACTTTATTTCACACCCAAGCAGCAGTAATTCACATAGTTCCTGCCTTTTGACCTTCATCCCTGAGTCAGCAGTGTGAGGCCGCATGAATATCTGCTTTGCATTTCTGTACGTGATATAGCGGAGCATTGTCCAAAATACAGTGTCTGGATAGTTTGCTAAAAAATGTAAATATGTCCCAGTTTCCACTGTGAGGCTCACTGACTGAAAAGGTAGTATCTTCAGTGCAGGTCCATAACCAGCATAGACATTGAGGACACAAGTTAACTGTTAACTAATACTTTTAAGTGAAAAGATTTGTTGAGAACATGGCTTGCTTCCTTTTAGCTTCAATATTTATAGCTGTTTCTTATCTGTATTTTTATCTGTAGTTTTATTCTAGATATTGTTTCAGAAATGAGCTTGCATGTCTGGTAACTGCCTGTCGTTCTCTCAGTGCAAGCAGCTAGTTAACAGCCAGCTTAGCTGGAAAAATGTGCAAATGCAGTTTCAGCCACCAAATTTTTACATGACGCATACACGTGCTGTCTTTGTTTTTGTCATCCACCAAGCCAAGCTTATAATGATATAACACTGTTATGATATGCACTAACTATTCTGCAAAACACAAATTTTGTTCAAAAACGTATTGAGCTGTTTATACCGTAAAAACTCTTATTCATAGTATTTTTGTGTAATTTTCTACACAAATACGCGGCGGACTTTTATTTTGCCGTGTCCGTGCGAAGTGAATGCGGACAGGAGGGAGAGTTCAGCTTCACTGAAGACTCGCGATCGTAAGCTCGTGATTTCAAATTATGCTGCGCTTTATGCATTTGCCCACTGTCATATTCATGTAATTTTCACTGTGTGCTGTATGTAAAATGAGTGTTACCTTGGCTTTGTTTGAAAAAATATGATTCCCAATGCACACAAACTTCCCAGAATACTGAGTGCCCTGTTGGTTACAGTGTTTACTTCCTTTTTAATTATTAATTTATTTTTTATTCCATTTTCAAATGATTTCAAATTTCTTGAATATTAATTAAAATAAATAAAATTATATCGGCTTTTTATCGGCCACCCTGCTTTCCAAGATATCGGCATCGGCTGTCAAAAAACACATATTGGTCGACCACTAGAACTAACCCTTTAATTTGTTATGCAGTGTTACTTCTCAAGTAAACCAGTTTTGTTTTTAGAATTTTTTGATATTTTAACCTGGAAAACAAAACAGTAATGCTGTGTTTATTATATAGTTCTTTCTTTTAGCCAAAAAGCAGCATCTCAAGTATCCTTCATGAGGAGGGCGATCCCATAATGCATTATTACAAGCTGAATGAAGAAATCTATGATTTAGTGCTAAAATTTATTGAAAATAAGAAATAGTTTAATTAAATTAAAATAATTTTTTGTGCGTTTTATGTATTTTTACCCTTATTAGAACATTGCGTTGTTATGCTGTAAACCAAATTCTATTGAAATCAGTCACATCAAGTCAGCTCACTAAGAAATGGACAGAGCCAATGTTTAATCGTTTACAGGCAACGTTTTGATGAAATAAACTACATCTTTGAAGTATTCACCAGGATTCCTGCCATCCCCTGTGTGTCCCGGTTGAAATCTGGCCACCCATTGCAACAAATAAACACCCTCCAAACATCCCGGGACGACCCCAGCAGCGGCGGCGGTGGGACGGGAGCGTGCCATGGGCGCATCAACACTCTCTCGCCACAGAAACTGTGTGCGCTTTGTGACTCTTCATCAGATTTTTTCGATTCCGACGTCCTAATCATCTATTCATAGAAACCTGGCCCAGAGGGGGGCGGCAGGAACGGAAGAGAGCTGATGAATTATGGAAGGAGGCAGGAATCAAAGCGAACGGGGAGGGGGAGATTAGCCACTTGTCTTTGTGTGCATGAATAGCTAATCTTTCCCTCTTTAAAACCTTACCTTAAGTAAGAGTCTACAGGGACTAATGAATTAACATCCTGACTGCAGCAAGCGTGCATTAACTTTTATGAGCTTGAACGTGTGTGTGTGTGTGTGTGTGTGTGGTGGAGAGGGAGACAGATTATAGATGAGTTTCTCAGTAGACTCAGTTGAGTATATGTGCATATTTGATCATAGTAGAATAACAATGAATGTCTGTGTGTGAGTAGTGAAATATAGTTCATTTAATTTGTGTGTGTATCTATACGGTCAAGACTGTGCATTGACTGTGTATGAATTTGTGTGTGAATGCGTCGTCGCTTTGTGGTGGTAATGTTGATAAATGTTTTATAGATGTCGCTTTGAGAAATGTAGACAAGAGAGGGAAAAGAGAGCGGGGGTAATGAGCTGAAGAAAGCAGTGCCATTGTTTCTCACAGGCTATGTTTACATGTACAACTTTTGGTTCAATCGGACTGAATTCATTCCGATTGATGAATCTGAATGTAGTGTTTACATTAACGCTAAATAAAGTGATCGGGTTGATGTGTGCGTTTATATGTCCCAAGCTTTGACATGCGCATACTGCACAAATATAGAGAATTTCCCACTGTTTGCACATAATAACCATTCTCCTACACTGTTTCTTTATTTGTTTTAAACAGCAGAATAAATATTTATCGATTTCTGTGCCGTGCTGCTTATATTTATCACGCAGTAAAAACGCCCCACCAATGCCCAAAACCAGTCGTTTGTGGATAAGAATCCAAAACAAGGACTGATAGGATGTTGTCCTACTCCACTTCACAGACGCTGAGTGAAATGAGAGGTTTATAATAACAGAACACTAATTTATACAACACTTTATTCAACAGGAAGAACAGCTCGCGTCATATGTCATTACACTATTACTGTATCATTGCACATGTGCAGTCCTTTCGGTTTCAGTCTTCAATCCGATCCAGTGTTTACATGCACTCTCGATCGAATTAGAAAAGGACAGTGTTGGGGAAGCTTCTCTGAAACTGTGGCTTGATAAGCTACAAGCTACTCACAAGTTAAAGTAGTTAAGCTACAGTCAAGCTACCCTTCTGAAAAAGTTTTTTTTCTTGCCTCTTGCCTTTCTTGCCTCTTGCCTCCTTGGAGAAAATGCCCCTGCTAAACGTACATTTGTGCATTCTGTCTTACTTTACTTAAACGTTTTTTTTTACCTCCGTCACACTTTCAGAGCACTTTCATTTCCTCTGAACTTTTAGCAAAAGAAGAAAAAGAACATTCTTTCATTTGTGAAATGAGTGCTGTGTTTTCAGAGACCGCAGGAAACACCAAGCTTCATCTCTAAAGTTGTGCCGCTCGTTTACCGGTGCGGAAAACAGAATCCCTCTAGAATAAACGTACACCGAGTAAGATTAGACACTTTCATTACCGATTATTATTTTGGGCTCATTTTTCGCAGTTCTTTTTTTCCCCATCGAACTGATGCTAACAAGCTAAACTCCGCATTCAGACATTGTTCTAAATTTGCTGACAAACGACAAACCAAGTTTCATCTTTTAAACACACTCTGTGCCATGTTACTCAACCACCGGAGACTCGTCCGCATCCGAACCGGTTCGTGTACGTTGCGTTCATTCATTTTTTTATTTAATATTGAAAACAGAAACATGAGAAAATGGCACCATATTCATTTTTAATTTTTTGAAAAACATGAAAAAACAAGAATTTGCCTTGATTTTTCGTTTTTACATTCAGGGGTAGAAAATGGATAAACAGCTTGAATGTACGATTTCTACGTGTGGGAGGGAATTAAACACCCCTTTTCACTGATTGGTCAAGCAAAAATGAAACGGTGCCGTCATCATGTCGTCTTCAGTTCTGTGCAACAGAATAAGAGTCCTCCGCTGTTAAGGTGTTTATTGTAACTCCTGCATTTCGTCTCTCTCTCATCAAACAACCAGACTAACAAATGGACAGGGTTTACTTCTGTATAGGCATAGTTTCTCTATGGCAAATATTAGGTGCTTACTGCAGAAATATGTATGTACCTCGTATCTGCAGCCTGTCACGGTGCGCTACTGTGAGGAGCACGGAGACAAAGGAATTCAAACATATAGATTTTAATCACATCCAGGGAACAAGGAAAACGCACGTAGCAAGGGTAGACATATACAAATGACATGACGATGGGATGACGAGACACACCTGGGATCAATAGAACTGAATGGGGACAGGAACAGCAAGGACCAAATAAGGGCAAAGAAGGCACATGGGGAGCAAAACACACACAAAACAAGGAACAGAGTCTGACATTACTCCCCCCTCCTGGAAGGCTGGGGGTGGGCACTCTGGAGGCCCCTCAGGACAGACACGGGACAGCAGGCACCCGTTCGGGGCGCCATGGCGAAGCAGGCAGACTAGGAGGCCATGGCGGATCAGACAGTTCAGGAGGCCATGGCGGAGTAGGCAGTTCAGGAGGCCACGGCGGAGCAGGGAACTCAGAAGGCCATGGCTGGACGGCCTCCGTGGCCTTGGCCTCGCCACTATGGACGGACCCATACTACCCACCCCCTCCCTCAAAAAAAAACTTTTGGGGAGAATATCGTCTTTAGAGGCCCTCCGTAGTAGCTTTTAGTCTATTTCTTTGGCGCACCGCACATTTTATTTAGCTGTCCAGTTATCAAAATCTGTGTGGCAAAGCTGCGTGACGCGCTGGACAACACAAATGCATTTACATTATAGTGAAGCGCAGACCAGTATTGATTTTAGTGTGAATACGCAGCAGTCATAACTTTTATTTTAGACAGTACAGTTTCATTAATAATGAGTATGAATTCATTTCATTTTAGACACATAACAGTGTGTTTTATTTGACTTAAAACACAGGCGTTTCGTTCTTGAATGAATCCGAGTCTTTGAATGAATCGTTTGTGTGAGTGGTTCAATGACCCATTTGCTTTGCTCCTGAACAAATTAGCATTTTGATCGAATCGGTTGAATTGATGACTCTATGACTCATTCATCAACACAGTGACTTGCCGCGACTTACTGGCGATGTAACCTTCATAATTCAAGTATACGCGCCAGGTTCCGAAACAACGGGCCAGGTGTGAAAGCACCCTAAAACCGATACTGGTCTGCACTTCACTATAATGTAAATGTCATGCAGCTTTGCTACACAGATTTTGATATCTGGGCAGCTAAATAAAATGTGCAGTGCGCCAAAGAAATAGACTAAAAGGGTAATGTGGCTGCAGATCTGAGGTACATACATATTTCTGCAATAAGCACCTAATATTTGCCATATAGAATCTATGCCTACACAGAAGTAAGCCCTGTCTAGGCGTTGCCCCAGTATGGTTTGTGTCAAGCCATTTGTTAGTCTGGTTGTTTGATGAGAGGGAGATGAACGCAGGAGTTGCAATAAACGCTTTAACAGCAGAGGACTCTTACTCTGTTGCATAGAATTAAAGATGACATGATAACGGCACCATTTGATGCTTGCTTGACTAATCAGTGGAAAGGGATGTTTCATTTCCGCACACACACGGAAATTGAACATTCAAACTGTTGTCTACCCCTGAATGTAAAAACGGAAAATCAAGGCGATTTCTTGTTTTATCGGTTTAAAAAAAAAAAAAAATGAAAATGGTGCCGTTTTCTCATGTTTCTGTTTTCAATTTTAAATTAAAAAAAAAGAATGAACGCAACGTACATGGACACGAACCGAGCACCAATGACAGACCTCCGATCAGTGGGGTGAACCACCTCAGGAGAGGGATTGAGAGAAAGAGCGCTTGAATGCATTTACACGTCTTTATTGAGCCGTACCTGCAGGGGAAACTTGCGGTGAGAGAAGCGTGGTTCACAGACCTCTGCTCACACCTCGCACACCTGTGATTTTACAAAAGGGTGAGATCTTACAGCTGTGTGTGTGTGTGTGTGTGTTTACATAAAGCCCTCTGCAATGTGATGGAACCCTTAAAGCTTCTACATTGTGCTAGTTCTTCATCCTTTAATGATTCAGTATGTACCATTTTCCTAAAGACTAGAGATCAAGATCCAGAACTAGACCTAGACCCGTCAAAGCCCAGCAGACCGAGACCTGTTTGTCCAACAACCATTTTAATGAACTGAGAACATGCTGAATATATATAGCTTTTCAGAGTCATGGATTTATTGTGAGTTTTCTGTAATGGTGATATAATTTGCTGACTTGAGGTACTCCTGCAACCTGAACTGGATACAAATTTGTAAGTTCTTAATTTCACATGCGAGCAAGCTCAATGGCAGAAAGTTTGTAGCAAATTTGTTGCAAAGAGATGAGGCAAACCTTGTGATATTATTATGTTTAAGTGTTTTGTTATTGCAGTTAAAATTTTTATTGCATATTCAGAATTGAGTGTATGTGAATTTTAATTAATTCACTGAATTTATTTAAACTAATTCTGAGTAATTCTATATTCAATATAATATTAACCTGATTTTATAATTATAGCCAGAATAGTTCATATCAAGACTTTATTTCTCTTAATTGATTCAGTTGATGTATTCGACCAATGAATGATGCACTGTGTTTTTATGTGGCTAGAGAACTAGTTCCCTTCATAAAGGTTAAACATCTATTCAAATAATATAATATGCATTCCAAATATCAGTGTTTGCTCTTCAGATAGATTTATCTATCACCCATGGCATCTTAAGAGGGAGCGCTAACAGGAGAGAATGAGAGATGTGAGGATGTGTTTAAATTTACCCAACATTCCCTGCTGCAGGTCAACATGTGACAAACCAAATTATGTCTGACAATTCACTCCATGACATGCGGTGCAACTACAGCTTGTTGTGATCAGGTCTTTCTCAATACAACAATGCTGTTGTTGTTGGCACATATATGTGTTTCTTATATAAAAATAAATAAATAAAAATAATTAAAAAAAATATTTTATAATAAAATAAATTAAAAACGCTGGTTGATTTGTAGTAGTCTGTGAGTTATGACAGAAAATGTAAAATAAATAAATAAAATAAAAAAGTTAGTGTAGCCCCAGGTCTCTTCTAATGGATATGTGGCTGATGAAGAGGACATGAAGTATATGTACCGATGACTGATGCATTACCAGGTGTGTGGAAATGAGCAGAAAAGAACAAATAACTGAATGAAAAATAAAAAGACATTTGGAAGTGATAGATTGTGGGAGGTAGAAAACGTGTGTGTGTGTGTGTGTACAAGTTTGGTTATACATGTGACAGCCAAATGTCCTCATTAATATAGTGAAATATTATAATAACATTCTATTTGTCCACACTATTTAAAATGCTCAATTTTACATTGCAAAAAAAAAAAAGTAATCTCACTCATTGATAGCATTCTTTAGGTCTAGTGTTCATATACAACGTCCAATACATTATGGCCCGTTTACACCAAGGACGATAACAATAATGACAAAGATATAGTTTAAAAAAAATGTTCTAAATGTAAAGCAATAACAGAATCCACACCATATTTATACAGATAATGACACAGTGGAATGATATCATTTGAAACACTTTTTTGTTCCAGCTGATGAATGATAAAAACACTGACAGCCAATCAGAATCCAAACTGCTTTAAAGAACTTGAGCATTTAAAGCAGCAGACGACAAAACTGCAGTGCGCTTTTAATAAACAGAACATTACTGTGCATTGAAGTGGATGGTCATATAGTTATATTTTTTTTTTTTTATGTGGACGAAATATTTAAGCTTTAGTTTATGGAAGCCCGTTTCCGCCACTGAATAAAAAATAAAAAAGGTAATTGAGACTTTTTATCTCACAATTCAGACTTTTTTTCTCATAATTGCGTGATACAAACTAGCAAATTCTTGACTTTTTTTTCTCAGAATTGTGTGATATAAACTCGCAATTGCAGGTTAAAAAGTCATAATTGTGAGATATAAAGTCGCAATTCTGAGAAATAAAGTCATTCTGACATTATAATTCACAATTGCGAGAAAAAAAGTCTGAATTGCGAGTTTTTATCTCGCAATTGTGACTTCATATCTCACAGTTCTTACTTTATAACTCGCAATTGTGAGTTTATATCATGCAATTCTGAGAAAAAAAGTCAGAATTGTGAGTTTATATCTCGCAATTCTGACTTTATAACTCGCAATTGCAAGTTTATATCTCACAATTCTGTGAAAAAAAATCAGAAATGTAAGATAAAAAGTCGCAATAACCTTTTTACATTTTTTATTCAGGGGTGGAAACGGGCTTCCATATTAGTTTGATTGTGTTCTTCTTATTTTTTTTCATACAAACAAATTATTAGTAAATATCACAGTCATTTCATATAAAGAGAGCTGAAATTTAGTCATTTTTCAGTAATTTTTCAGACATAACCTGAAGAAATGCTATCAGATGAAATAGTTACTTTATTTATTTATTATTATTATTATTTATTTTTTGCATAATTGTGGACCAATGCGAACATGATAGGAGGGTTTTGTTAATACTGACAGGATAATTAGGCACTGGAGGCACTGTCTCCTGTCATAAGAATTTTTGCCTGTATTTTGCATTATATATTTAGCATTATATAATATTTGATGTCATATTTCATAATGTTTCATTTGCTTAATTTCTGTAAAATCAATTATTCTCTTGTCTTATCTTTTTTCTTCATTAAGCACTGCCACCCTTCCCTTGGAGAAAACACCGCTGGTCTCTCTCTCTCTCTGAGTCTGTGTGTGTGTGTGGTGATTTAGATGAGGAGAGATACACAGAAAATTTGTGTTAACAGAGAAGAGCAGCCAAGCAGAGACAATTTATCTGTGACTTTTACAAGATGCACGTTTGCATATGTGTGTGTGTGTGTGTGTTGGATATGGCTGTTAAGTCTTGGCATGCATTGTGTAGGCTCAAGTGGGTTTAGTGTTGGAGACGTGGCGGCACACACTCCATGTTGCCGTGGTGAATGGCCCAGTAACAGGGGTTTATGGTGGGACTTAATTAGACAGATAACAAATGTGTTTGACCCTCACTAGCCAGGTTAACATCACAGATATGCTTCTACTTCCTGCCTGGAAAAGGGGGAACAAAGGATGAATAGGAAGCTTCACACACACACACGCACACACACACACACACACACTTATTCATGTGTGTTGTATTTGGAGGGAATGCCGGCGGGTTTACCTGCTGCCCGGTTCTCCATGCAGAGCTGAAGATAATTTCTCATTCCATTGTGCACTGATTCCATGGGGCTGCTGCCATGTTTCCCATAATTCCATATGGAAAAAGCCTGGACTGCCACAGCTGGCCCTGTGATTGCCACACATCCTCCGGGAGTGAGAGCTGACCTGAAACAGCTCACTGCACATTAATTTCATCTAATAAGATACAGCTAATAGTATGAGATATTATCGTTAAATATAGCTAAAAATACATTTTAAATATACATAAAAATTATTTTTTTTAATATGGAAAATATATTTAAAATATACAAAAATGGCCAAATATATTGCTAGTATATATTTTGAAATCTAAATGTATTTATATTGTCCAAATATATATTTTATTAAAATATGCATTTTAAGATAGGAAATTGTAATTTTTTAATATATTTTAATATTTGAAGTTTTAAATGTAATATATTTCCAATTTAAATATATTTATTTTGTTCAGAATACAGATTCAAGATTTTAACAAACTGTATTTAATTAATATGTTTCTTTAAGCCATGCCATTTACAGCATATATTTAGCAGACATTTGAAATAAATTTTGGTCTGGAATTTTTTTCCCCCTCTCTGTCATATGGGTTGCAATATTGTGATGGAGTATGTAGAGTAGATAGAGATACCTCCACTATTATCTTTGTGCTGTTAAACTATGTGGGTTATTGTTCATTTAGCTGTAAACATGTTGACAGTTTAACTAACTAATGCTTGCTATACCATTCCTTGAGTCAACAATGAGAATGTAATGCTTTATATACAACAAACTCAAGCTTGCGTTGATGCAAAAGTTTGCATTGCATTAGCTACAAGTGTTTGGACTTGCATAGAGTGTTTTTATAAAACTGAATGTTCTCCTTTAGTACGCAGTAAATGCTCTGTTTTACAAGTAAAGAGACACATTTAAAGGGAAAATCTCAAAGCTCAGTCAAAAAAAACAAACAAACACACATAAAATGCTAACGTTTCGCTAAAGTATCTTCAGAAATGACTCAAAACCAGCAGCATTCAGAGGCGTCGTGAGATGTCCCATGGGAAAGCAAAGTAGCTCAAAGTAGAGAATGACAAGTTGATCTGTTTCACCAAGCGTTCTTAGTCAGCACTGCTGTTGTGCCTGAGGAAAGACTTCTGAACCTTCTTACAGCAGGGTGGCTGGATAGCAGCTGACCTTGCACTCAGCAAATCATTGCACCGAGGGCTTTCTGTGGATTCGTGGAGGTTAAAGATGTATAACTCTGGGTGTTGACGCAACCAGTTTCCAGTGTAAAGTTTCTGTCCTCGCTGTGAAAGTGAAAATGCTTATGGTGAAAAGTCATATGGTCAGAAGAGCGTGTCTTGTGTCAATGGAGTCATTGACATTTCTTCTATCTTCCTCTTCTTCCTGTCCTACTTGTCTTCAGTAAATAGTTACCAGTCCAAAATTATGTCAGAACTACTGCGACAAAATATTATAGGGTAGAGTGGGGGAGAACGTAATTTTTTTTCTGTGAAACAAAAGTTAAATGTGTCCAGAATAATGACATAAATTATAAACCAAGTATGAAAAATGTCTATAGAGTTTTCAAGTTATTAGATTTTAAACATTTGTACCAAGGTGGCGTTTTGCCCCACAGGTGGGGTAAAATGCCCCCAGTCTGACAAAGCAATTTGCTTTATACATTTACAGCAAAATCTGAGTACAGGCAGTTTTAGCTTAAAATTAAAAAGAATATAATCAATAACTACAGAAATTATGCTATGCCCCCTGGGGGCGTTTTACCCCACAGACTAGGTTTGAAAAGAAATGATGTAATTCTGAAAATATTATAATATTTTTTTTTAAATAGCACACACTCCCTTTCTACAGGCCTTAGTATTCTCATATCATATATAACTGTGATGTTCTACAAAACAACAAGCTTTAAAACACTTTTTTTCTTACTGCTGAAAATTAGATCACTTACTGTGAAATGCGTTTTCTCTCAGGCACATCACCAGTGTAAGCTTCATGGTGAATACTTCTGCATCACTCTTGACAACATAGTCCATAGTTACAACAAAAATTGATATTGTTTTCCCCTCACTCCACCCTATGCATTTCATTTTTGTTGGGTATTTCTGTTGAAAACCAGCTGAGGAATGATAACAGTGCTGCATTTTTTTAAGTGACTATAAATGAAACTTTGATTGTATTATTATTATTATTATTATTTTAACAAGGTATAAAGCATGCATGTGTTTTATACAAATGGAAGCACAAAAGACATCAACCTATAAAAATTATTTCTTTAAAAAGTGGAAGTATATAATGTTACATATAATGTATGTATACACTACCATTCATAAATTTGGGCTCACCAAAATGTTTTTTAAAAGCAGATTATACTTTTATTCAAGGCAAGGATGCATTAAATTCAAAAGTGACAGTAAAGACATTTATAATTTTACAAATAAATGCTGATCATTGAACTTTCATTGAATTTACAACAGTTCATTGAGCTGTTTTCAAATGATTTTGTTTGATATGTGTTAATTGATCCATAAGAAGGCCCTGTAGTCACTCTTTTTCTCATTTCTTTTCTCTTGCAGCCTACACTTACCCAAGACCTTCAGGTGAGACAGTCTTGCACTTTTTCTTTTGGTGATGATTTTGTGCGTGTTGTCTTTCTCTCTCCTCTAAACCGTCCTCCCATCTCACGCTTGCCCTGCCTTTCAGTTTTTCCCAATTAAATTCAGCACAGTTCTCCTGGCAGCCTAAGCACAGAGCTTTGCCAAAGAAGTACAAAGAAAAAAAAAACATAAATTAAAACAGACTGGAGATCAGCAGAGTAAATTGAAGAGCCAAATGCATGCGGAGGGAAGAAAATGGTGATTTCAAACCACAAGTAAAAAATTGTGCATTCTTCTCCATTCATTCGCTCTGTGTCCTATCACACTTGGAAAATGAGTTAATCAGCCATATAGAGTGTGACTGGAGACGTTCTGGGTGACTAACTACAGTATTCTGTATTCTGTGTTTGTTAAATGAGGGTAATCGCAGTGAATGCTGCAATATGCTGAGAGTACTTCAGTACTCCAGAGGAACCTGTCGAGAGGTCTCCTTACAATAAACATGCCTGAGAAACCCTGCAGACCTTCTCCTCAGATCTGCTCATCAGCATAAGGCCAGAAACATACTTTACGCAAGTACACAAATGCAGGTGCGAATGCTTAGCCATGCTAAACAAACTTAGCTGCATTCTTGCGCTACGGTGGTGGAAATGTCAGCTGCACAAGACCCAAGTTCTTTTACGATTTTCCATTTTCAAAGTGACTTGCTGGACAATAATTGACCTGAATGAGAAAACGGACCTTAGAGATATGCAATTTTAAATAATGGCCGCTTGTTAGATTTTGGTTTTCCTATAGTCCTCACTCCTACTACAAGACATCTCTTGTTACCTTTTAACTCTTTCCCCACAAGCGTTTTTTATTTATTTATTATTATTATTTTTTTTATAAAGTTGCCAGCCACCACCAGCATTTTTGATCATTTTCACAAAATTTTCATGGCCCAAAGAATATTTTATTGTATGAATATCTTTTTAAAAGCAGATTTTTTTTTTATTCAAGGCAAGGATGCATTAAATTCAAAAGTGACAGTAAAGACATTTATAATTTTACAAATAAATGCTGATCATTGAACTTTCATTGAATTTACAACAGTTCATTGAGCTGTTTTCAAAATTGATAATAAAAATAAATGTTTCTTGAGCAGCAAATCAGCATATTAGAATGATGTAAATTGCAAGAATATTTATTATATTTAAATTGCAATAATATTTTACAGTATTACTGTTTTACTTTATTTTGATCATATGCAGCCATCGTGAGCATAAGAGACTTTCAGAAAAGAAAAGAAAATCTTACCGACCCCAAACTTTTGAACAGTAGTGTATATGATTTCATATGTTGAAGATGGTAATAATTTCAGACCTTATTTTACCATGATCATAGCATGATTACCCTTAAACTCTTTTTCTCTTGTGTGTTTGCAGAACCGACAGACAGTTTTGTCCAAACAGATCACCACTAAAGAGCCAGTGAAAGGTGTGCTCATGTCCTACACGCTGACGGACTTGCGTATTCCCCTGTCGTATGAGGTCAGCCTCACTCCCATAACCAGCTACGGCACTGGAAACACAGTCACGCGCACCATCCAGTACTCAGAGCGTAAGTCACCTTCCACTTATACCAGACATTTAAGAATTACAGTATGCAAGATCTCAGTTGGCAGTTGGCTACTCGCATCTATTTATTTTTATCTTAAAGTTCAAATGCATTATTTTATGTTCTTTCAGGTAGGAAGTATAACATTTTTGATGAATTTAGATTTTTGATTTTATATGGGCAAGCGCAAAGCATAGCTGGGCTAGTTGTGGAATGGGAATCAGAGCCAGAATTGTTAAAATCCTCATGATTCCCATCAACATAGGTCATGCATTTCAAATGTGAGGTTTCGCTTTCGGGATTATGTTAAATTGAGATGTCAAGTGTGTGGCAGCCATCATGTGTTAAGTTTGCTGATGGCTACAGAACAGCAGGAACAGGCCAGCGGTTTCAGCACCAGAGCTGAGTCTAGATCTCAGAAACGGCTGATAGAATCTAATCCCATTGGATAGTCTTTCAATCTTCAACTCCCAATCTCAGCATTTACGCTAACCAGACCAAAAAATGGCCAACCTCCAGAATAAATGGATTGCTGGAAGACATGAAACCCTTCTTCTGTGATGTCAAAGCGGTATACACAAAATTGCTCCAGTCCTCTAATTTGATTGGCTGAGTAAACAATGTGTGTGGTTTTTATTAATTTTATTTTATGTATATGTATATATAGTTTATTTATATTAAAGTGTTCAGTTAAATATATGTAAATAAATATTGTTTACGGCTATTATTATTACTATTAATAAATTTAAAATTTAAAATTACAATTTTTTATTAAAATCTTTGGTAAGATATATTTAAGTAAATGAAAGTATAAGTAAATGCTTTTTAAATCCCTGAGACTGGCAAGAGCAGCTTCCAAATCCTCAGTACTCATCTTGCTGGATTTGTCTGCTGCTTTTGACAGTTAACCACAAGATCCTCTTGTCCACCCTCATGAAGATGGGCATCTCAGGAACCGCACTCCAGTGGTTCAAGTCTTACCTCTCAAGTAGATCCTTCAGGGTGTCTTGGAGGAGTGAGGTTTCTAATGGCGCTTTTCCACTGCATGGTACGGCTAGGCTCGGCACGGTACAAATTTTCATGGCCCAAAGAATATTTTATTGTATGAATATCTGAACATGCAATATGTCAAAAGAAAGAACAGAGCCCCTGCTTTAAAAAAACAAAAAAACATGACATCTCATTCGGTAATGTTAGACAGTTTTGATTTTTATGCTGTTTAATGCTTGATGATCACGTTATTTTACATATGCATCTGCTTACATACGGCATGTGATCGCTTGTTTCTGCTTCTTCTTCGCCTTCTTTTGAACCAGACGTTCAGGACTCTTTCAGAAGATGTGTAATAGCACCTCCTACCATGTAACAGTGAAAACATAAAAGTCTGAAAATTCTGTCGAAAAACTGAGACTGTCCTGCTCTCAGTTACTGAATCCCTGAGACTGGCAAGAGCAGCTTCCAAATCCTCAGTACTCATCTTGCTGGATTTGTCTGCTGCTTTTGACAGTTAACCACAAGATCCTCTTGTCCACCCTCATGAAGATGGGCATCTCAGGAACCGCACTCCAGTGGTTCAAGTCTTACCTCTCAAGTAGATCCTTCAGGGTGTCTTGGAGGAGTGAGGTTTCTAATGGCGCTTTTCCACTGCATGGTACGGCTAGGCAAAGTAATATACTACTGTAATATTATTACTTTTGTAATGCGTTACTCCCAACACTGTTCTCCACTGCATGGTACGGTTCGGCTCAGTTTGCATTTCCACTGCAGTTTAGTACCGCTTTAGAGTGGGTGGGATTATAGACATGTTGCGCCACCTCTACTGCCGTGACCTCCTGAAAAACTTTTTCATTCTGCGTCGTCCCATCAAGCTCTTGCTTGATCCGCTCCTCGGCGATCAACGAGAGGAATGTCTGTACTTCCTCAACAGACCACGAAACAGCCATTATTTTGTTGTTTAAAAAATGTGCTCTTATTTGAAACTGTTGCGTTCGTTCAAAAAAAGTTGCATTCGATCCTCGCTGGCTGTGCTGATTTAATCTAGCGGGTCTAGTGTCTCGTGTCGCAAGTTCAATGCAAAGTTCAAGGCAGTGGCGATTCTCTCCGGCAAATCAGTGATCAGCAGGGTTTACACGTCACATTTTGTTAACGGTACGGCTCGCTTGGAACCTCAGCCGAGGTGGTACTGAAAAAAGCACCAGGTACCAGGTACTGTACACAGTGGAAAACCCCCCAAAAGCGTGCCATGCCGTACCATGCAGTGGAAAAGCACCATAAATCACAACGTCTTGCTACTGGGGTTCCTCAAGGCTCAGTGCTTGGACCACTTCTCTTCTCCATCTACATGTCATCATTAGGATCTGTAATTCAGAATCATGGCTTTTCAACTCTACTTCTCATTCCAACCTGATGATCCGACGGTAGCTATTCGCATTGCAGCCTGTTTGACAGATATTTCTGGCTGGATGAAGGACCATCACCTTCAACTCAACGTTGCTAATACAGAACTGCTCGTGGTCTCAGCCAACCCAGCACTTCATTACAACTTCTCTATACAGCTAGGTTCATCAATCATAACTCCTTCCAGGACAGCAATGAACCTTGGAGTTGTGATTGATGAACAGTTAAGCTTGACAGACCATATTGCTACAATGGCCCGGTCCTGCAGATTTGCCTTATACAACTTTAGGAAGATGAGACCCTTCCTATCAGAGCAGGCCGCACAACTCCTTGTCCAAGCTCTTGTTCTCTCCAGACTGGACTATTGTAATGCTTTCTTGGCGGGCTTTCCGGCATGTACTATCAAGCCTCTGCAACTGATCCAGAATGCAGCAGCGAGAGTGGTCTTCAACGAGCCGAAGAAAGCCCACGTCACACCTCTTTTCATCATTTTGCACTGGCTGCCAATAGCCGCTTGCATCAAATTCAAGGCACTGATGTCTGCCTACAAGACAACCACTGGTGCTGCAACAATATACCCAAACTCGCTAGTTCTGCAAGGGAATGACGCCTTGTGGTGCCATCCCAAAGAGGCACAAAATCACTCTCACGGACCTTTTCCTAGACTGTTCCCAGCTGGTGGAATGACCTGCCTATCTCAATTAGAGCAGCTGAGTCTTTAGCCATTTTCAAAAAAACGTCTAAAGACACATCTTTTTCACCTGAAATATTTCTTCTTATCTTTTGTAACATATTCTTGCATTCATATGCTTGTGTAGAGTATGTTTCGAACTTATAATTACTATATGCATGTGCCAAAAAAAAAAAAAAAACAACAAAAAAAAAACGGCAAGGTATATCTCGATTCCCTCTCATGTTTTTGTGTGCAGATCACGTGTGTGGGTTTGAGGACATTAGGATATGTGGGTTCACTCAAGACCGCAGAGATGTGTTTGACTGGACCAGACAGAACCATCTCACACAGAACCCCAAACGGTCGGTTAATACAGGGCCGGATACGGACAGGAGTGGGACAAAAGAAGGTAAAAACACACCAAAGTGGACATCTTTTTTTCTGCCCACTATTGACGTAATTATAGATTTATAAATCTAAAGAGAACTTTTTCTTTGTCATTTAAATTTATTTTTATAGCACTTTTTCAAACTAAAAATTATTCCAAAGCACCTTTACCTTTAATTCTTTAGAGAATTTTTCCAGTTGAGAAACTCCATAGAAAGATACACTTGTATTACAACAAAAACAAAACCAAATCTAATTTTATTTCTTTAGAATATTTAGAAAGCAGATTTTTTTTTCTTTTATTATTATTTCTTTTTAATTTTAATTTAAAAAAAAATTTCTGTGTGTATAATTATTTATTTTGTGAAACCCTGTGGTAACACAAGCGTTTTGTACTTTCCTTCTGCAATAAAGGTTACTACATGTACATTGAGACGTCGCGGCCGCGCCAGGATGGGGATAGAGCTCGTCTCCTCTCTCCATTGTATAATGTTACGGCAGCCCGAGGACCAACGGGGACCACCAGAACCCCCTACTGTGTCTCCTTCTACTACCACATGAACGGAAAACATATGGGTGAGCCTTTAACCCTGGTTTGAATTCACACACTCAGAAAGACAAAAACATTTAAATGCTCAACTTAAAGTCAGTGTTGTTTTTTTGCTTTGGTTAACTGATATTGTACTGTTGTACTCTTGGGGAATTTATTGAACAGTGGTGTCTATATGACAGGTTGGAGGCTTGATGACGTTGTTTCTCTGCAAAAATCTGTACTTGTGCATGCACATATGTATATACTTCAGATTCTAACTGGAGTTTGGTTTGTCTGAAAACATCCTCATCTACCGCAGCATTGGGCTGAATTTGTCAGGGAAAGTACGGTGGTTTATGAGTAGCATTCACCAGAAGGTCAAAGACAATGAAGGACACAGACAGTCAGAGAGAGACAGAGAGAAGTGATGTCATCCACACATCCATTACTTATTTATCGTGACTGTTAAAACATTAAGGTTTATTTTAAAGTGACATCTGTCTATTCTCTCTGCTTCAAGCAGTCTTGTGTGTGTGTGTTTCTTCCTGGCATATTTAAGCTGATCAAGCACGTCATTCAGTGCCACACTGTAGTAATTCTAAGTGAAAGTACACAGCTCAACAATATTGGAGACAATAGTCAATTTGTAATTAGATTAACAATTTTCCCATATCCCACCTTAATAGCAGCAAAAGTGTTTTGCAATACAATATGAACACAATAAGTACATTGTACTTAATTTTTGATGTAAGTACATAGTAGTAAAGGCCACTTAATATAAAGTGGGGCCACAATTTTATATACACTACCGTTCAAAATTTGAGGTAAGTAAGATTTTTTTTAAAAGAAATTAATACTTTTATTCAGGGCCTAAAATAACACTCGCCAAGCGCCAAATGCGAGTAAAAATCAGCGTTGGCGAGTATATGAAACAGTGTCAGTCGCCAGTTGGCAGGAAAAACTTTTACGAAATATAACAATGCAATGTAGTGGGAACAACAGCCCGTTTTTAAAGAGATTCGCTGTTTCTGACGTAAGCGAATAAAATAATCTTTTCCGAAGACAAGATCATCGTGATTGGTTAGCTGTTCTGTCATAAGCGACACATACATACGGGCTGATAAAGTCAGAGCAGAGTGATGGCCAGCTTGCCCCTAGACACGGTTCTAATAACTTTTACCTGAGAAGATATTGCTGCTTCATTTCGGAAGATTAACTTTTCCCTTCTTTGTTCTTCATATCCCGAGAATGTGGCAACACATACCTGGGGTTACGCCGCAGAAACGGTGCAGTGAAGTAGGCTATAGTTTAAAAAGTTGCTCGTTCGGCTGTACACAGACACTGAGCTGCTTTAGACAGCGCACCAGTAGCGCTTCAGCGGACGAAAACACAATTATGTCAAAATATGCGGTTTTGGCGAGTAACCTCGTAAACGTAGTCTTAAATGAGTTATAAAGACTTAAATGACCGTAAAGAGTTTGGAGAAGATATGTGTCAGATCCGTGTCATGTGCATCAGGTTTTAAAGAGGCAGCGCTGCTTTTAAAGTAAAACCTGCTGAAGTCTGTCATTGATGTAAATCAAAGAACAAAAGAAAAAGAGAAATCACTCGACTGCTCTAGGCGCTGATTAACTTTTG
>NW_015670605.1:888020-889836 GCF_001515625.1 Sinocyclocheilus rhinocerous | reverse complement strand
CTGTATAGTTTATGCATATACAACTTATAGTTTATGTGAAGATTGTTTTAAAATCACTTAATATTTCAGAGCCTATTAAATGTTAAAAATAATGGCTTTCAATTATACTGTAATGTTGAATGGCTATAATTAATAGGTAAAATTGAGGGGAAATGTATTTAATAGAGACACCAGTAGCAGTATTGGTATCAATACTTCATTAATAATATACTACTTAGTAAAAAGATGCCATTTAAAAATATACTATCTTTATGTTGTTGCTACATTAATTTGAAGGTTAAATGTGAAATTTTGACTATAAATATGCGATTAATTACAGAAAAATGTGTGATTAATTATTATTTTTTTAATCGATTGACAGACAGCACTAATGTTTCCGAATTCAATTTAATTTCTAATTTTATAGGTCCCCCCAGAAAGATCGGGACGGCCCCCACCCCCTTGGCCCCCTTCAAATTTTCAGTTTGATAATTCGGCCCTCAAATTAAGCTAATTATTTAGCCCTGCTCTAATCTGTTAACATGGATGCGGGGAAAAATACGCACCACATACGCACTGCAAACTGAGTATGTATGAAACAGGTGTAACATGATAGCCTGCTCAGTTTGCCGAACAAGAATCTCAACGTTTTTTAGGGACAACAAATACAAATATATAAATCAATAAATCTGTTTGTTGTTTTTTTCTTGTAAGTAAAGTAAAGGACAAATTAAAAACATTGTAAATATGTTTAGTCACTGTAGTAGTAATGACTGCCTGTTTTTGCAAAAAGAGTTTCATGGCCGATCAAAAACAATTTTGGCCGGTAAATTTTATCACATCACCGGCCATTGGCAGGTGTGGCAAAAAGTTAGTTTTAGGCCCTGCTTTTATTTATTGAGGATGAATTAAATTGATCAAAAGTGACAGTTAAGGCATTTAAAATGTTACAAATGATTCTGTTTCAATTAAATTAAAGAATCCTGGAAAAAGGTATCACCATTTCCACAAAAATATTATAATGTTTTTAACATTGAAAAACGTAAATTTGTCCCATGCAATTTTTCGGGCAAATGTTTTCACATAGAGGTTTTTAAGAGCCAGTGTGAATAAATCTAGATTTAAATTCAAAGAGACAAGATAGTCTATGCATGACCTTATGTTTTATTCGTATCCAAAATGAGGCGATGTGTACATAATAAGGAGCGCTAAACACTTTCATGCAGTGTATGTTTCATTTATACTCGAATCCGGAGGGCGCTCTTGTGCAGAAAGTCCAAAACGGACTCATAGAAGTGAATTATGACGTGCAGGAAATCCCTAATATGGACAAAGGCATGCAGCTGGTACAATATGTGTGTTTTTCAAGTCCAGTAATACATAAAGTATATGAATAACGCAGTGCTAATTGACACACAATTTATTACGTTATAGAAACTATAAAATTATAATGTTTTTAACATTGATAATAAAAAAAAAAAAAAAAAAATGTTTGTTGAACACCAAGTCAGCATATTATAATGATTTCTGAAGGGTCTATATGTGTCAAATTATAATAAAATAAAAATGTTACTTTAAATTGTAATAATATTTCAATGTCGCGGTTTGTAGCAAACATGAACACGAAGACAATGATGAAAGATCAAAAGTCCTCTAATGCAATTCTCAGGTAACCGGAACACAGGATAAACTTCCACAAAGCATTAACGAGGCAGGACAAACTGAACCGAAACAGAGAGAACTTAATACCCGGTTCAGACTACACGATTTTAGCCCGATTTTCCCACGATTTGCTTGACGTAGGGTGTCGTGGGGATTCGTAAACGACAATGGGCGT
>NW_015670605.1:872648-885943 GCF_001515625.1 Sinocyclocheilus rhinocerous | reverse complement strand
CATACACAGGTTTCAAACATGGCGAAACGAAAGAGAGATGATGGTGCTGCTAGGTGGAATTATGAGATGGAGGAAAGGTTCGTGGAGCTGTGGCAACAGTACTCCTGCCTGTATGATGTGTCATCGAGGGACTACCACGACAGAACAAAGAAAGAAAAATGTTGGCGAACTATTGCGGAAGCGCTTCAGCAATGTTTACACTCTTGTTTTCGGAAGTCAGTCGCTAGTTCCGCCTTCTCGGAACATCAATCGCATTGTTAAAGACGGCACGCGATGAACGGTCGGGAAGCAACATGTAGTCTGACATGTTTCTTGTCCACGACACAAGATTTTAGGAGTCTGTAGGAAACTTTTTCCTCGTCGAAGCAGATGTGTAGTCTGAACCCGGCATAAGTACTGGCGATAATGAGGTGCACACTGCTGAACTAAATGACAAATCAATTAACAACCATGACAACTAACTAAGGGAGATTATGCAAAAATGAAAACACAGTCCAAACAGTGTGTGAGTGTGACATTCATAGTGTTACTATTTTTACTGAATTTTTGTTTTGATAAAAAAAAAAAACACAGTCAACAGTATATACTTTGCAGTGTTGAGTGAAAAGAAGTGTATGTGTGTGTGTATATATATATATATATATATATATATGTGTGTGTGTGTAATAAAGTATTTTGTATTATATTAAATGTATTAACATATATATTATTAAATATGTATATAGTCAAAAGGATTTCTCTTGCCTCATCTACCATCTTGGTTGGATATTTTTTCACTCGTCACATTGCATTATGGTATTATCTTTTATGTTAAGGAAACATGCAATGCTGCCTTAGGGGCCTTTCGCACAGGACACACTCTAGCATCCATCTGCACAACATTTTCATTGTTGTTTTATGGCGCTAAGTGGGCATCTGTGACTCTTGCCACTTCTTAAGACACCATATCAGGTTAAATTAAGTTCAACTTTTAAAAATGTGTCTTGAGACCTTATGGTCCATTCCTCTGCACTGCGTTTAGCTGTTTTTCAATGCAAGAACACGTCCTGTGTGAACAGCCTCTTAGGATTTGACCAAAAGAAGGTATCTTAAAGGGATAGTCCACCCAAAAATGAAATAGCATTTTTTTGTCCATATACAATTAAAATAAATGGGTTCCCAAATTTCCCAAAACCATTCTTCAAAATACCTCATTTTGTGTCCCACAGAAGAAAGCAAGCCATACAAGATTGGAACGAAATGAGTTGAGTAATTTTTGGGTGGGCTATGCCTTTAAGATATCTTCTTTTTTTTGGGTGGACCACCTCTTTAAAAGCAAACTCACATAAGCCTTACAGTTGCACCTAAAATTTGTTCTAATTAGGCAGCAGACTATGTTTCGGAGCAGAACCTGTGTGTCAGGCCTCCCAGAAATGTGTTTGTTTATGCAGGGTGCTATATATGTGTGGATGGCATGGATTTACTCTAGTTTGAGGACAAAAATGTCCCCAGAAATGAGCTAAATCTGACAAAAGCTCTCTTTTGGGACCTCAAAGGCATAAATGACTCATAAAAGCAGTAAATAATGCTATCTAAAAATGCAACGTGCACAGTGATTTATTAGGTGTTCCTGATGGGGTTCAAAGATCTGTGACTATCTGGCAACCACCTGTTATCACACACTCTAGTACACACTCGCACATGCAGACTTTAATTGCTCATTAATGTATAGACTTTATCACAGAAAACTCCTCCAATCAAAGTTTCGACAGTAGACCAAAAGTTCTTTGTTGTTGTTTTCTAATTTTTCAGCTTGACAAATAAAGTAACTGAACTTCCTGTTTCACCTTGCATTTTATCTGTGCTCACTCTTCAAACTTTATCAGCCCATTAACGGCTCATAAATTCTCCCCTCTCTCTCTCTCTCTCTCTCTCTCTGGCTGTCTGTCTGCTTTGCTTTCACTGTACCTCATTCTCTTTACCTGTGCATCTTCACTGTCTGTCTCCTGTTCTAATGAGATGAGCCCGTCTAATTATTTGCCAGTTGCCACTCATGACACGGGCTGGGCTCGCGGTGGGGGGCGGCTGGTGAACACAGAACGCGCTTCAATCTGTTCGGCTTTCCGAAGGCATTTTGGATTCCCTGCTGCAGGCCTGCACTGTATATTTCAAAGGATATGTTTTATTAATTCCATTGCTATTTAGGAGTCGGAGAAGACAGCAGGTCCTTAATGAAAATTAAAATTGAAAGGCGAATCACATTAATCATGATCAAAATCACTCTAGGGTGCACGCGCACGTGCACATGCACTTAACCTCATACTCAAGCTGTCTGCTAAAGCTCTCTAACTCATCATATTTGTCTCTGTCTGCTTTAAAATGAGAGTGGGCGGTTTAGCTGTGTTTTTATTTGCTGCTACAGTATAAACTACTTCCTGTGACCTTTCATTTATATCTGTGTGCTAAAATCAAGTTGGGTGGTGTCACAGTAACCAGATGACATGTTACAAAATGTAGTGAGCTGGTCACTTTTGGAGGATTTTAAGGCAAAGAATTGGAACTCTCTCAGTGTGAATGCTTCTTTCTAGAGCATATCCATCTAAAATGCAGACTGAACTGAGAAATTCTCATCAAGTCAGATTTATTATATACAGAACTTTATACAATACAGATCGATTCAAAGCAGCTTGACAGTAGTAAACAGGAAAGCAGCATCTATGTCATAAAGCAACATTATTTTAGTATTATTTATACACTATTATAGTATTTATTAAATTATATTTCGATTTAGCTTTTATTTTTATATTTTCAGTTTAAGTTTTAGCAATTGTGTTACGTGCTTTTGGCATTTTTATTCGTTTGGGGGTATCTATCTATCTATCTATCTATCTATCTACAACGTCGTGCAATTTACTCTATCAAGCAGCTGTTACAGGTTTTTTTTCTGATCAATTCAGTTATTTATAATAAAAAAATACGTAAAAAGTAATAATTCAGAAGCAAAAATGTCAATAAAACGGTTTAATATGATTCGAATATAATATTTTATCAGGTGTTTATTTGTATATGTATTTTTATGCTTATTGGAGTATTCTTTCAGTAGCTTTGCAACATGCTAACAGTAATCAAAGTGTGATGTTTGCCCCAAAAAAAAACTAAGGATGTGTGCTACAGCTAATTTCAAAGCCATTTAAACAACTACAGGGCTCGCAAAATCGCTAGCCCGACGTCCCGGGGCTGTTGTGTTTTCCATTCGGGCTACCAAAATGTATCACCGCCCTGATTCTATCTTGAGCAGTGATATAAAATTCCTTCCTTGATTTGCGTTGTTCACTAGCTTGTAGGGGTAAAACGGATCATAGTTGATCGTTTGCACGTGTTTCTAAGTCTTGCCGATTTAAACATTCAAGCGTTTTAAACCATTCACGCGCATTCGGAGCTGCGCACACTCATTCAAAACATGCACAGAGAGCCGTGTTTCAGACAATGCGTGTACACAGAATTGATTCTTCTCTCGCATATCCTTGCATCTGAATGAACACATACACCCAAAATTATCTCAAAATAACTGTCTCGGCAAGTATTCTCGTAAACACAGTCGGTTATGTCTTAAGCGATCTTAAACAGTGGTGAAAGAAATCTCAAATTCATTATTATATTGGATCCGTGCATTCGGTCTCAAAGGGGCAGCAGCCTATAAATACATGCTGTTCCATAAGCGCCACCTGCTGTCAGAGAGTGACATTTGCGTCTAATTCACAAAGCTAAAATCAAACCATTCTGTTTTTGCTTCAAATTTCGAAATTATACAATCTAATTGCAATCTAAATAACATGTATTTAGCATCTACGTTTGGATCATGATTAAAATGCAGTGTTTGCCTCTGATTTTAAATGGAAAAAGCACAGAGATAATCTCTTATATGAAGAGATTTATTTTATTTGTATTATTCAATTATTTTAATTGGGATTTGTTGAAAATGATCCGATCTGTTACTCAAAATCTGATATGATAATGCAATATGATCTGAGGCATGGGTTTTGTGATCCGTTGCACCATTACTCTCTTGACTAGTTATTTGAAGAAGAAAAGCAATCATTGAAGTTTTTTATCATGCTGATTTGTCCGCAATGAACTTCAGCCGATGTCTTTTTTTATTTTTTATTCGGGGCTACCAAAATCTGAATTATGTCTGCCCGAAGGGCTACCAGCGATTTTGAAATTTTGCAAGCCCTGAACTACTGGACTAGTCTAAAAGTAAGAAACCCTCAGAAGACAATCAACAACACTGTGTATATGCGATCCATTTGGAATAATTAATCTATGAATCAAACAGTCAAATAATTCCGGATACCTTATTATTTGATTTGTTCTTATTTACCATCAAACCATTAAAATTACAACACTGACAGCAACAAAAGCAGCAGATGTGCTGAATGAAAATGCAAATTCACTCTCTGACATTAGGTGGCGCTTTTGGACAAGCAGAAACACAGTAGTTACCATGGTTACCCCTGTAAACAAAACAGTGCTGTGCTGATAAACACTATTTTATTAGGCATTATACAGAGATAACCTGAAAAAAAGGCAACAAAACCTTTCTGAAGAAAGTCAGTTCCCTTTCATTCATAATGTTTCCCCCTTTAAACCGAAATAAAATGAATTTGTTATCCACTCCAGATATCCACTTTTCAAAATAATGGACTAAATTTTGACTAGTCGGCTATTCTCGCACATCCCTACCCAAAACCATCTAGCTTGACCAGACTGGGTGACCTTAGGCTGGTTTAAATCGTTTTTATCTGCAAGCTGGTCTCTGTCCTACACGTGACTGGTGGCAGTAATCTTCTATAGGCTGAATGCTGGCGTGATTTCTGCTGATTACGGCCTGTGTACACTAATCTGCTAATCATTAGTCTGTGCATTGGCATGTGGGCGGCACTGTGGGCACAGAAGCTAAACTGAGAGTGAGGCACAGCTGGCTCGACTCTCATTACATGAGACGCCCTACTGAGAGACAGACGTCCTTGTTAGTAATCTTAATATGTAGGACTGTGTTAGCCACTCTATGCTGGCCGTAAATTACAACCTCATTAGCAGAATGAGAGCTTAGACTTTTATTTGCGCCACTGTGCTTGCATTAGATTTGATTATATCCCAATTATCAAATGTAGAGATTAGCTCTACGTTGGCTATGCGACACTAACATTACATTCAACAGAGCTAATTCAGTACATTGACACTTTAGCCTTGTGCTATTTGCAGACTTTCCACTCTTCCTTATAAGAGTGAAATATGAGTATAAATGTACACAACACCATAGGAGTCGTGTCTTATAATGAATGATCTTCACATACATGGAGACACAGCATGTAGTGTTTAACATCTGTGTGTGTGTGTGTGTGTGTGTGTGTGTGTTTGGAGTATATTCAGTTATCTGGAGGCTTGTCTCTGTTTGATGGTCCTACAGAAAGAGCTTTGCATTACTTGACTGGACCAATAAATCTTTACTAGTAGAGAGACAGAGACATTCCCTCTCTATATTTCTGGATGGGTTTATCTGATTAGAGGGAGGTGGCATGTATTCGACTTGTTTTTGACGACTTGATCATTGGGTTTCTAGGTGCTGTTTTTATTTTATTTTAATTAGCATCAGAATTTGTGTATCATGCAGTTTGTCTCTCTTTTAAATGAAGTTTTTTTAGTTGTTATATTTAATAATTATAATTCTTATATCCTCTTGTTTTTTCCCTCTCTCTCTCTCTCTCTCTCTCTCTCTCTCTCTCTGTCTCTCTCTCTCTCTCTCTCTTTATGTTTATTTATTTATTGTTACTCTTTGAGTAAATGGTCAGGGCTTACCATGAACAAAGTGCTATTAGGCTAATGAACAATACATTAGATTAACATGCAGCCCTGAAAATGTGTCAGTTAAATTGTCCATTTCGATTTCATGTTGCCTTTTTCGTGTCATTCGCCTTCCTCTCCACACTGTAAAGACTAGGCGATCACCCTCTACAATCGCAGTAGTCTGTTCAATTTTTCATCAAGAGCAACACAATAGCATGTTCTATTAGACTGCAAGGTTATTAGGCTTTAAGTTCATTACAAAGTAGTTCAGCAGCCAGTGGATCCATTAGAGCAGAAGTCAATCACAGCAGCAGTCAGTCCATTAGATCCTTCACTCATTAAAGCATCAGAATGTGACCCTACTGCTGTTACTGGATGACAGCGGCACTTCTTGTGTTTCTTCAGTCATTGTCGTGATTTAGTGATGCACACACTTTATATGGTACAAGAATGAATGGCTCGTTTGTTTAGACAGCCTGTATTCATTGTCTTTCATCTCTCAGGAATACTTGACTCTGATTGGTTAATCATAGCCTTCTGCAGTCAAATATGTAAGGGATAGCCTTACATACAGCTAGCTGCTTTCAAACAATGTTATTTTAGTATGTTTAATATAGTAGTATAGTAAGTATTATTATTAATAATTATTTTGAATGAGGTTTCATTTTTTATTTTAGTATAGGTCTTAATAATTTTATGTTTGTGTGTCTGTGTGTGTTTTAGTAGGTTTATTAAAAGGAAACTAGCTTGGCTACTAGCTGAAATATAGTGCCCTCCACTAATATTGGCACCCTTGGTAAATATGAGCAAAGGTGTCTGTGAAAATAAATCTGCATCGTTTATCCTTTTGATCTTTCATTCAAACATTTCACAAAATTCTAACCTATCATTGAAGTAAAACAATAGAAAGTGGGGTGAAAATCTCACTGACATGAAATCAGAGACCATTGCTTCATTCAGAATCTCTCCAGATCCTTCAGATTCCCAGCTCAATGTTGGTGGTGCTTCTCTTCAGTTCACCCCATTCATTTTCTATAGGGTTCAGGTCAGAGGACTTGGATTGCCATGGCAGAAGCTTCATTTTGAAGGATCCAGAAGGATCATTGTCCTGATGGAAGATCTAAACATGGCCCATTATAAGATTTCTAACAGAGGCAGTCAGGTTCAGATTTTTTATCTGTTGGTAATTGATAGAATCCATGATGCCATGTATCTGAACAAGATGTATATATATTGACTAACTGAAATATTTAATGAAAGTATAGCTTAAAGATTTAAAATGCTTTCAAGAAAACAAACAGCACAGAAAAAGCTAACTCTGTACCACACATGGTTTGTGTGTGCTTTTAATTGCCTGCCACGTTCAACTTTCCCACTCAACCTCCATCTTCTGCTCATTACAGAGATGAATGAGTGTTTGGATGTGTTTGACCTGTGTCAAGGTTAGCCAAGGGCCTCTGATGTTGTCGTTCTCTGGCAGCACAGAGGTCCGATTGGGGCCTTAGGTCTTTACTGCAGCCTGTCCTTACATACAGTACACAACCACGATTGTTTCTTTTAAAGGGTTGGTTAGCTTTTTATAAGTGCCTGCTCATTGTTCACTACGGTTTACGAGTTAAGTGTGTGTAATCACCTTAAAGATGCACCAGCACACAATTTGTGTTTGTTTATCAGCCAGCGAGCAGCTCTTCAGTGTGATTGGGCTCATTGAAACGTGGCGGATGCTTTTAGCCTGGGCAGCGAGCTAATAGTGAGGCTCTGATACAGCACGCCGTTCCTGTTAAAGGCTCCCTGATTTTCCTCAAATTGCTCTTATTACTGTAATACCTGTACAGTAATGACACATGCTGACACTATTGTAGTGACTTTCCCTTTTAAACAACAACAACAACAAAAATGGTCATGGTACAGCATACAGTGATGTGTAGTAATGGTATAGTACAGTATACTATGGTACTGAACGGTTACTCCAGATGGTGTCAAAAAACACATTGTTATACCATGCTACTTTTGTGTTAGAGGTTATTAGTATTATACGTTTTTTTGTTAGTGTTATAATGGCATTATTCAGATGTATGACCTTGTACAATACAAATGGCTTTCTAGCTCAAAATTAGACATTCATATTGCTACCAAAAAGAGTGTTTGAGTCTAAAGGTAAATTTGAAAATTTAAGGTCACAATTAAACTTTTTTGACATTTATACAAGACATTCCTCAAAACTTAAATAAAGTAAGAAAGTAAGGATTGGAGTGACTAGAAATATTGTCCCTCATTGCTCTGATACAGCACGCCGTTCCTGTTAAAGGCTCCCTGATTTTCCTCAAATTGCTCTTATTACTGTAATACCTGTACAGTAATGACACATGCTGACACTATTGTAGTGACTTTCCCTTTTAAACAACAACAACAACAAAAATGGTCATGGTACAGCATACAGTGATGTGTAGTAATGGTATAGTACAGTATACTATGGTACTGAACGGTTACTCCAGATGGTGTCAAAAAACACATTGTTATACCATGCTACTTTTGTGTTAGAGGTTATTAGTATTATACGTTTTTTTGTTAGTGTTATAATGGCATTATTCAGATGTATGACCTTGTACAATACAAATGGCTTTCTAGGTCAAAATTAGACATTCATATTGCTACCAAAAAGAGTGTTTGAGTCTAAAGGTAAATTTGAAAATTTAAGGTCACAATGAAACTTTTTTGACATTTATACAAGACATTCCTCAAAACTTAAATAAAGTAAGAAAGTAAGGATTGGAGTAACTAGAAATATTGTCCCTCATTTGTATATATCTTTAGATAGAAGTGTTTGCTAAATGAATCAATGTAAATATAAATCAGCTAATTAATGACATTAATGCATTCTTTTCTGTAAAAGTCCTTTCAAAATATGGATTGAGAAAAGTGGTATACCAGTAGAAAACAATACCATTCATAATTTTGTTCAAAACCTTTTTTTAAATAAATGCTGTTCTTTTGAACTTTGTATTCATACAAAAATATGAAGCAGCACAACTGTTTCCAACATTGATAATAATAAGAAACGTTTCTTAAGCTGCAAATCGGCATATTAGAATGATTTCTGAAGGATCGTGTGACTGGAGTAATGATGCTGAAAATTCAGCTTTACATCACAGAAATAAGTTACATTTTAATATGCATAAAAAAAACAATAAAAAAAAAGTTATTTTAAATTGTAATAATATTTCACAATATTACTGTTTTTACTGCATAAAAAGTGCAGCCATGGTGAGCATAAGAGACTTCTTTCAAAAACATAAAAATCTTATCCCAAACTTTTGAATGGTAGTGCATATATTTTTCAAATTTTGGGTGCCATTATTTGGACAAACAGCTGATCCCATCCTAAATTTACGGTGTTGGTTGAAGCGATGACACATCAGGTAATTCACATGTTCATAATGCCGCAATGTCTTACAGCACTACAAATGTATGAGATAGGAGAAAGTTGACAGAAAGCAACATTAGCTTTAAATAAGAATTAGCTGTCTAAGGCTCTATACTGAAATTAATTATGTAGCTGTGTCTGGACTGATGTATTGGCGGTCAGTATCTGCTGATATTGCTCAGACAGCTTTAGCTGAGTTTATTAGGACTTGTTTTGTACTTTGAGCGATCCACTTTGTCACAGTACCATCTGTTTGCTTTGTTAATGTTGCTGTGTGCCACTTCTCTTCTGTGTTATTCATTTATATCTGCTGTTCCTGAATAAGTAAAGATGTGAAGCCTGGTTAGTTGGCTGGACCCGTCTGCATTTATCTATGAGTGCATGTAATGAGCAGCATATAGACTCTGTGGGAGAAAGTTTTGAAACATAGTGAATATATATACAGTATATATATATATATATATATATATATGAAAATGTGTGTGTGTGTGTTATTGTTCAGAGCCAATGCTTCATTTGAGCCACTACAAAAGTTTTTATCTCTCTCTCTCTCTCTCTCTGTCTCTTTCTCCCTAACTTTCTGTTCCAAAGTGCAACTGAATTATATATTGGTTTCCCTTAAGCACAAAGTCAGAGTAATAATTTAATGCATGAGTCATAAAGGTGCCACTTGGCCTCAGTGCCTTCCATCATCTGTGTGTGTGTGTACTTGTGTTCAGTGTCTGTGACAGATTTCAATAATGACGTTCATAATAAACGCTGTGTGTGTAAGATGCCTCTGCTTTGTTGTCTGTCACCTATCAATTCGTGTCGATAAAGTAAAATAGAGTAAATCCTGTATAGTATTGCATAAAGCAAGTAGTGCATACACTTGTAGCTGTTATGTATCTTTGTAAGTCATTGTAAGCCCTCTTGAGGCACGCGCAAGCCCCCCCCCCCATTATAAAAAAAACAAGTGGGCTACCCCAAAGTCCACGTTATAGTTCGAACACTGCTGTGGAGAGTTGTGTTTCTGGAGCTGATCTATCACACATCAGTCTCAGACTACAAACCCACAGATTGTCTGATGAATATAGATCAATTTATCATGATGGCACATCCTGGTTTTCAAGACAAGCAGTTTTTAGTGGTGACTTTGAGCAGCACTGCACTTTTAATGATCTGATGAACATTATGTATTTTATGAGTGTTAAACAAAGTTATTATAAAGTTATGCCTATGGTTCATAGTAGAGTACAACGTGTAACAGGTTGTTGAATACACATTCTCAAATCCATAATTCAAAAATTCTAAAGCTTAAAAAATAAAAGTAAAAAAAATGCTCTTTTCAGCAGCAGAATGTTTAAATACCCAATTTCAAGTAATAATATTTGACGTCACAATTTTTTTTTATACTCAGAAATTGGTAGTAAATTTAAGAAATAATTAGAAAGAAATGGCAAGTAACACATTGAATTGAACATGGTATTTTAAAGTAAAAAGACTGAAATAGTATTTTCTTGAAAAACATACTCCAATGATGAAAAATTTTTTTTTTTTACAGTGTACTTTATTGCTTCATTTTTATTTCATATTTCAAACCGTACCAGTGCGTTCTGCTCTAAAAAAATGGTGGAAACAATTTTCACTTGCAAATTGCTAGAAAATTTCACAATTAATTACGTGAAATGGCAAGCAACACATTGACTTAAACATGAAATTTCAAAACAAAAAGACTGAAATAGTATTTTCTTGTAAAACATAAGCTTTGTTTTATTTGCAGCTTTGAAAAATCCTTTTTTTACAGTGTGCTGTGAGACTTGGTCGTGTTAGATCAACGGTCATGTATTTGACCTTATATTTGTCACAGTAGTAAAGTCGTTGTTTGTGCAATCCCTCAGAGATATGCTAATCTACTCACACCAGCGGCGGGTCACTGAGGTCTTATTAGAGCAGAAGCAATGATCTGTCATAACGTGTGTCAAATCCTGAGTTTGTCCTGATTCACTGATCCTGATGGACTTTGATCTGCAGTAATTATTTGGAAACGGTGTTTGAATTCCACATACAGTACATTTTCTGGAGTGCTAAAATAACTTTTTTTCTGGGGTGTTAAAAGAACATGCCATTGTTGCCACTATTTTTTTGTTTGTAAGAAATTATTTTATCTATTGCATATAAAAATTCCATCTCAGAATCACAAGGTCCAGTCTGATTGATTATGATTATGAAAATTCTCAAATAGCGGATCTACTGTTTTCTGTGCTGATTTTTGAGTACGTGTGTAGATAAAGGATTTGTTTGATTTCAGAAATGTTGTGCATGTCTCATTTGTCATCATGAAGTTATATTATGCTTATATTTGCATTTTTATGGCCAGACTGCAAAGTCGACCAATAGTCAAAAGTAATATGCCATCTGCAGAAGTGCTTGTATAGCCCAAGTGTCACAGTTCCGCTGACCTCTGTTTTCTGTGCGTCTGCAGGTACACTCAATGTTCTCACGAGGGTGAAGAGCATCGCCACTGTGGATTCTGCAGTCTGGTCTCTCTCCGGACACCAGGGGCCCGAATGGAGGAAGGCGGATGCTGAGATCTATCCGAGCGGACCCTTCCAGGTATGACTGTGTTTATGTGCAGGTGTGTGTATGAGAGTTTGTATGCAAACACATTGTATGCAAATGTGTCTTCTGATCTGTGTGTGAGTATGTGTGTGTGTGTTATGCACATGTGGCTGTGTGAGTATATTTTCTATAGCACACATGTGGACGGGGATATATCAAATATTTATGATATATGCATGATGCTTTTGGTAGTGATGTTTTCTTTTTAATGCAATTAGAGCAATTGGATTGATATTTATCTATTATTTTTTACTTATTTTGTGCAGTCCATGTTGGCAGGTGTGATATGTCTGCACATGCGTGAGTGTTTGTGTGTGGTTAGAGGGTCTGTGGGGGGATGATTGAGGAAGTGCTGAGTCGTGCTCTACTGCTCTCCTCTGGACCTGTGTTTCTGCTGAGTTGAGCTCTCAGCACAACAGCTGCAAAGACCAGGAGACGTTTTACTGCTCATCACAGAGGAGAAAAGGTGCTAGAGAGAGAAAATGACAAATTGAAAGAGCTTGAAGAGCAGGGCTGAAAAAAGAGAGATTTATACAGCGAAGAAAACTGAGAAGGGCAGAAAAGGATGAACACCACATGCAATAGGGATGGAAGGGGATTTTCAGGGGAAAAAGGGAGAGTTTACAGGTAAATGGGACACACTTAAATCTGGGCTCATTGGTCCTGGTCTTGTCAGATTATTTTACCCTCATTCTTTCTACACTACTGCTTAAAAGCGACAAGAAATTGCATTTGACTTTCATAATGGGACAAATTTCCAGGTGAAACTGAATATTCAGTGGGAAACAATGTAGGACAGGGCTGAATCTTATCCTTTTGGGATTTGATTGGATCAGGAAATATAGGCTATGTTATTTATTAATATTTTTTGGCTTCACCCAAGTGGATTATAACTGCAGAAAAAAAGTTGTTTCATAGGTGGACAACAATATTACATTTTGATGAAGATTATGAAAGCATGTAGAGCAATATAAACTGATGCATCATGCACAGTAAGACCAGGATCACTAGGTTTATTTTCTTAGTTGACATTTCCAGTTTTGTTGTGCCCCAGTTTTATTTTAGTATTATCACTACTATTATATTTTGTAATATTATTTTAATATATTAAATTTATATATATATATTGTTTTTATTTGAATTTTAGTTAAAGATGTAGTAGTTTTGTGTTTTTGACATTTTTAGTAGTTTATAGTATTATTGTAACGGGGCTGACAAGACGTGAGACGTGCGGATCCATATGCAAGCTTTATTAACATGAGAGGAGGTCAGAAACACAGGCAGGGTCGAACGGTGGCAAACGTCTCGGTTACGTATGGTAACCCTCGTTCCCTGAAGGAGGGAACGGAGACGTCACGTCGGATGACCGACGAATTGGGATCTTGCTTAGAGAGACCAATCTACTTCGAGTGTAAACTAAACGAGCCAATGCACATTGGCATGC
>NW_015670605.1:846126-872515 GCF_001515625.1 Sinocyclocheilus rhinocerous | reverse complement strand
CAAGGCAAGGCAAAACAAGGAAACACGGGCAGGATAACAGAAACTAGGAATAATAACCGGCTAAGCAATACTCGGCAGAGAATGGTTGTTTGAGTGAGTGTTATATAGTGAGTGAGTGATATGAAACAGCTGTGTGCAATCAGTGCTGTGTGCAATCAGTGAAACAGCTGAGTGCAATCAGTGCTGTGTGCAATCAGTGCAATGAATGATGGGATATGTAGTCCGGGGTGATATGCAACAGTGTGTAGTGCGAGAGTCAATGAAAATGGAAAGGGTGACCTCTGATGGCTAGCAGACGGAAGTTCATGGACCGGATTCGTGACAATTATAGTCTATAGTATTATAAGTCTATAGTTAAACTAAATGAGAAATGTTGCCTTGGTAACTAGCTGAAATAAAGTTATTTATGCTTAATTTATTTATTAATTTTATATTTTATTTTAAATGACTTTTCTTTTTCGGCTGATCCCACAAGTCCTCCATTCTGTTATGTAATCCCTACTGTTTTTTCTCATTGAATACTTTGTTTCTGTTTCAGAAACTTTAGTAGGGTCAACAGAATAAGTAAAAAGGGTAAATTTTGATTTTATGTTGGCAAAAACTGTTCTCACCTTTCACTTGCTGTCTGGAGTGGGAAAACTGATATTTTTCCTTGTTTTTCCTCAGTTTATTTTTTGAAAAAACATTTGTTAGCCTCTCTCCTCTTTCTGTGCTGTCTCTTTCATTTCACTCAGTAGTGCAGTGTATTTGACACTTGAAGACGTAAATAGATCCTCACCTCTCATCCAGACCCCAGTTGGCCTCCGTCAATCGATGCTAAAGACCAATCCAGGCGTTCCTGGACAGTAGGACTTGACAAGTCCGGCAGACAGCCGTGTTTCTCCGCTGTCTGTTTGTTTGCTCTGTTCTCATCTCCTCTTTGTTCCTCCATTGACTCTTGCCGTGTGGATTGAGTGACTACAGAGGCTTGCCGAGATAAATTAGCATAATTTTCCTACAGAATCTCAGAGAAAAAGAAAGTACGTCTTTTGCATCGTTGCATGAGGCGTCTCACCCATCGCTAAGCCTGATGGATCAAGCAGAATCACAACAGCGTTACTTTATCCAAAAGCTTTACTCAACTGTGTGAATCCATTGCATGGGCAGCATGTTTGAGGTTAAACTGAGTGGGATTGATAGTCAAGGGGTTTTTACAGAGATCTAACGGACCTCACAGCGTTAGAGGAGCTCTGAGAGATGTTGCTAGATTAGCTTGGGAGTTGAGAACTGGATATTAATTAATATGTATACATTCAGTTCATTATATTCCGAGTAATTTTCATATATAACTGTGAAATTACAATTTTCAAATGTAATTTTCATATAGACGCACATTGGTGTCTTGATAAACTGGAGTTTATTTTGCAACAACAAACAACTAGATGTACATATATAATGTCATTAAAATCGTCATATATAATGTCGTTAATTGTTTTTTTAAATTCTAAAAACCATTTTAGAATTATTATGTTTATATATATATATATATATATATATATATATACTACTGTTCAAATGTTTGGGATAGTATTTTTTATAGAGGTCTCTTATGCTCATTAAGAATGCATTTATTTGATCAAAAATACAGTAAGAACAGTAGTATTTTGAAATATTAATATAAATATTAATATACTTAAAAATAGAATTTATTCCTGTGGTGGCAATGCTGAATTTTCATCAGCCATTATGGCAGTCTACAGATCCTTCAGAAATCATTCTTATATGCAGATTTTTTTACCAATGTTGGAAAATACTTAGTATTTTTTATTATTATTATAATTTTTTTTTGAATCTGTGATACTTTTTTTAAGGATTCTTACACTGAACAAAATTATAAACGCAACACTTTTGTTTTTGCCCCCATTTTCATGAGCTGAACTTAAAGATCTAAGACTTTTTCTATGTACATAAAAGGCCTATTTCTCTCAAATATTGTTCACTAATCTGTCTAAATCTGTGTTAGTGAGCACTTCTCCTTTGCCGAGATAATCCATCCACCTCACCGGTGTGGCATATCAAGATGCTGATTAGACAGCATGATTATTGCACAGGTGTGCCTTAGGCTCACATTTTAGAGTGGCCTTTTATTGTGGCCATGCAGCCTAAGGCACACCTGTGCAATAATCATGTTGTCTAATCAGCATCTTGATATGCCTCACCTGTGAGGTGGATGGATTATCTTGGCAAAGGAGAAGTGCTCACTAACACATATTTAGACAGATTTGTGAACAATATTTGAGAGAAATAGGCCTTTTGTGTACATAGAAAAAGTCTTAGATCTTTGAGTTCAGCTCATGAAAAATGGGGGCAAAAACAAAAGTGTTGCGTTTATAATTTTGTTCAGTATAGATGAATAAAAAAGATAAAGAGTACAACATTAATTCAAAATAGAAAACCGTTGTAGCAATATACACTACTGTTTAAAGGTTAGGAGTCAGTACTTTTTATTTATTTATTTATTTTAAAGAAATTAATACTTTTATTCAGCAAGGATATGTTAAAGTGATAAAAAGTGAAACAGACTTATTGTTACAAAAGATTTCTTTTTTGAAAAAATGCTGGTCTTTTTAACTTTTTATTTATATTTATTACATATTTGATATATTCCATATATTACATTCCAAATAGGAATGTAATGTTGCAATTCTTATTGAACATTTCTAGTTCTGTATGTCTTACATAAAGACATACATGAAGACAATGCAATGTTGTAACATCTATGTGCAACCTCTTTTCAATATATAAAGCACTTAGAGCAACCACTCAAAAAAAAAAAGTATAAGTATGTCTTTTAGTGTCAGTAAGTCTTTTTTTTTTTTTTGATGTCTTCTCATTGATCAACATCCACATATGCTTAATGTACAGTGACGGTTATGTGGCCAGCAGGCTGGACGTGGGCTGCTGAGAGAAGATTCAAAGGATTTTACACATGGGATTGCTTTTGCCACTCGTTACATTTTCATGCCACTTTTATAGAAGATAAAAGACACCGTAATCTTTAACGGCACGGGAACGCACAGTCCATTTAAAGTCTGGAAGATTACTGCCATGGCCAAATCAGATGTGACTGAAAAAAAAAAACTCTGATGAATATTATTATCATTACCCTACCATCGTGCATATAAAATTAGTCCAGTCTGCGTAGGTCTTTTTCAAATGCTTTTTAAACCCTTCACTTTGTGGAACTAATACCATTTGGTTAAAATATTGGCAATTCATGCAAAGAAAATATGTGTGTGTTTTTTTGTATGTGAAATGTGTTTTCATACATTCATAAACTCTGCCAATGATATAGCCGTAGCTCCGGCTTTATGCTCCTCTGGTGTATGTTTGATTGCTTTACATCTATGACACGGTTTCAAATGGCAGTTAAGGCCAGTTGGTGCTGTACGTGTAAAGGCCCAGTATAGCGGTTCTTTTTATAGAGCTCTTAAATGCCACCTGCCTGGTATTGGGCAGTTTAACATAACTATAAATGCTTACTACCGCAGTCTCAGTAGAATACAGTTTATAAATGCATTTTAAACTTTATATCCTGCAGTTTAGTAGCATTTTATTGAATTTTTTTCCCTTTAAGTCCACTCATGTCAGTCAAGATTTCTGCCACCAAGAACAGATATTGTATTGTATTTAGTTTACATTATAACTTTCCTTACCTGTGATTTGATTTGATTAAACTGTTTGTGTTGACATGATAATACCCAAAACCATGAGGCTTATTGAAGTTGTGTTTTTCTAAGCAACCTAACATATAATTTTCATCTAGGAGACAATAAAGTTTTTGGAAATCGCTTATGCTGCATTTATTTGATCAAAAATACAGTAACATTTTGAAATATTAATACCGTTTAAAATAACTGTTTTCTATTTAAATATATTTTAAAATGTAATTTATTCCTGTGATGCAAAGCTGAATTTTCAGCATCATTACTCCAGTCTTCAGTGTCACGTGATCCTTCAGAAATCATTCTAATATGCTGATTTGCTGCTCAAGAAACAGTTCTTATTATTTTCAGTGTTGATGCATATTTTCATACAAACTGTGATATATATATTTTTTCAGAATTCTTTGAGAGAACAGTATTTTTCTGAAATAGGAATATTTTGTAACATTATAAAAGACCTTACTGTTACTTTTGATCATGCATCCTTGTGGAATAACAGTATTAATTTCTTAAAGTAAATAAATCAGTCAATCATCAGTCTACACTGAAGGTGGCATCTTCATATGTCTAGAGATCATAATATCATAAACATTTGAAGGTGGTTTCTTTTTACATGGATGATTAGGGAACCACCTTGCAACACATTATCAACGCACTGAAAGCCACCCGCAACACTCTTGGTGGCATCTTTTACACAGGCAAACAGCACTACAGTTTTCTTCAGAAAATGTCAAAATCTAGTCTAAAGTCTACAGTTTGTCTTACACATCTCTAAAGTCCTTTTTCCGTGTCTTAATGGAAAAGGTCACCGCAGGCAGAAGTGTTTTGTATGGCCGTGTGAAAGATGCCAGCAGGGAAACAAGATGATGACAAAAGCGCAGGAGCTTTACAAAGGAAGAGTTCAGGGAGCAAGGGAGGTCTGGTAATTAGCTTTGCTTAATTATGATTTTCTGAAAAGATTGAGAGAAGAACAGAGAAAAGCGTCCACTGCGAGCACTGACCCGTTTTCGCACAGCCCTTTAAGCTCTTTCCTCATCATCTCCTCTTTTCTCTTTATCCTCTTTATCGCTCACTGGTTGCTCCGCTGATGCTCTCAGCTCTTTGTCATGTTTGTTATCCATTAACCTCTCCTCTCTGTGTGCTCGAAATTTCCCATCACTCTCACCTCTTGCCTCTCTGCTAGCACTGCTCTCCATAGTGACTGGTTGATGAAATTCACCAGACTACGAGTCTCCATTACAGCAAAATCACAGCCTTCAGCAGCTGTTCTGGAACTCTGTTTCTTCCTTCCACATTCAGTGGAGCAGTTCAACCAAAAATATGAATATATAAACAACCATATATTTCATATAAAATATGAAAACAACCAAAAAAATACCTGTTAAAGAGAAAAGCAAAGTTTTATTATGGCCCAAGTCACTAGGGGTGCAGATTTGATATTTTGTTTTGTTTTTTTTCTAAGGATTATTTATTTTATTTTTTTCCCAACTAATCTGGGGCTTTTTTTTGCACCAAACATTTTAATGCTCCTCCTGGGGTTTTCATCCGATCGCCTCCAAACTTGGTGAACATGATCTCAAGACATTGAGGATGCTAAATTGCAAAGGGATTTTTGATATCTCAAACGGTTGGGCCGAGACGAGGCAACAGATTTATGGCGAAAAAATGGAAACAGGAAGTGTTTTATAGCAGGTTCCTCGTACATTGTCTGATTTGATCAAACTTCACAAAGATGTGAATATTATGAGTCAAAGTTATAGCGCTACCAAAGGGCAGCAGGAAGTGTGTCATTTTCAAAATCTTATTTTTTACTCCGTTTACTTCACACTTCATAATAATGTCAAAACATGGCCGATGTAAAATTGCAAATGGATTCTTGATATCTTAAATACTGTTGCCATGGCAATGTGCCAAACTTTAAAATAATTTTCAGATGTTTTTGAGGCACTTAACATGCTTAACATGCAGTCATTAGCTACAACCAACAGGAAGTCGGCTATTTTGGTTTGAATGTGGATTTTTGGAAAAATCAGGCTGTGAATCATTGCATACTCCTTCTAGGAGATTCATGCAATTCACACTAAACTTTGTCTACATGATGGCAAGATATTGAAGCGTTTAAATTGCGAACAGATTTTGGATATCTTGAACGGTGTTGCCATGGCGATTTATTAAATTAACAGTATAAAAGGAAACAGTAATTTTCTTTTATCTTTATAGTGCATTATCCAAACTTTTTTTAAAGGGGTGGTTCAGTGTTTTTTTTCTAGGCTTGATTGTGTTTATGGGGTGCAGTCTAACATGTGTTAATGCTTTGTTTTTTAAAAAACGCATTATTTTTCACATAACTTACCTTTATTCCACACTGCTCTGTCCCTTCTCTGAGAAACACGCTGATCAATTTCCTGCTTTTACGAAGCCCCTCCCTCAGAAAAAGGTGATGGGCTCTGATTGGTTAGCTAGCCCAGTGTGTTGTGATTGGCTAAACCTCCTCTAGTGCGCGTCTAAACATCCCGCCCCTCTCCTCAGCGGCATGTGCTCCGGTTGTATTGTAAACAAAGGCGTCATTAATATCGCATATCAGTTTGAGCCCGATTGAGAAGCAGAGGATATTATTGAAGAGGTTCGTGCAGAATCTTTTAATGGTAGGCCTATGTTTTTTGTTTGCTGTTGTCTCATACTTTTAGATACGCTGTTATTTGTAAATGCTACTGCTTATGTTAGATTTTAATATACGGTTTTATCCTGATTAAAGCTTTAATACAGTACGGCAACTGCACGCGCGTCCATGTTTAACGCTTCTCATAGCTATGTGAAAATAAGTGTATAATTGGAACAGTTCATTGTTGGAGCTGAGCTGAATGAGAGAGAGAGACATGCAGAGCATGTGCAGAGCAGGGGGACGCGAGGAACAGTATTAAGAACCGCTGCTTTAGAACATTGATTTTGAAACTTGTGAATCCATTAGAATCGTTACAAGACAGAATCGCAATTCATATATGAATAGATTTTTACGTGCACCTCTAGTTTTCTCTTCCTCTTCTCTAAAGCAGCGCAGCATGGCCCTTTGCTGCCTTTTCCCTTTTCCCGAGGGCGGGGTTTATCTGGGTTTGTGATGTCACGAACCCGGGAAGTAACTTGTTGTAGTCCCTACCAGCCGTTTTTGTAGGCATTAAACTGCCAGAATTTTAAGACGATATCTCTGTTTTCATTGAGCTTTCAGCTTCATAACTTTGCAGATATTGTTTATGCTCAAACAGCAACATTACACACTAACTAATGTTAAAAAAGTGAAATCGCAATGAACCACCCCTTTAAAAAAGTTACATATGGAGAACAAGTAATTGTGAGGAAACATGCTTAGTTTCGTAATTTTATAATACTCTGAGGGCTAACACTTTACAATAAGGTCTCATTTGTTAACATTAGTTAATGCATTAATTAACATGAACTAACAATGAACAATATATTTTTACAGCATTTATTAATCTTTGTTAATATTCGTTAATAAAAGTGTACATGTTCATGTTAGCTCACAGTACATTAACTACTGTTAACAGATACAACTTTAAATTTTAATAATGTATTAGTAAATTTGGAACTTAACTAAGATTAACAAATGCTATATAAATATTTTTCATGTTAACTAATAAAGTTAATTCATGTAAACAAATGAAACCTTATTGTAAAGTGTTACCAAAATTTTATGTATTGTTCCCTTTGTGTGTGTGTGTGTGTGTGTGTCTGTTTCACACTCAGGATATTCTAGAGTAACCCTTTTATTGCTGTAAAACCAGACTGCCAGAGGGTTACTGTAAATGCATGTGCCTGCTGTGCACTGTTTTCTTGATGCCACAAGGGTGCCGTTGGCACTGGGGACTTGGGCCCGTCATTCGAAAGCTAAGTGCAGAAAATATGACGAAGTATGACGAAGCATATCTTGCTCTCGGCTTCACTGTTAATGCCGTTGGTGAGGAGGAAAGACCTATGTGTGTCCTATGCCTTAAAACGCTGGCAGCGGACAGCATGAAACCCACAAAATTAAGGAGACACATGGAGACCATACATCCGAATGATGTTCAAAAGCCACTTGAGTTTTTTAAAAGAAAAGTTAATCAATACCGTGGGCAGCAAACACGTTTTGTAAAAGCCACTACAGCAACAGCGAAAGCGCAACTGGCTTCTTACAAAATTGCCTATAGCGTTGCACAATGCAAGAAATCTCACACTATTGCAGAAGAGTTGATTCTTCCCGCTGCCATAGATATGGTGTCAGTTATGCTTGATGAGGTGAGTGTCGCGAAATTAAAGACTATCCCGGTGTCAAATTACACCATATCAAGACGAATTCACTTTATTGCAAATGACATTGAGGAACAGCTCATTAAGAAAATTAAAGGAAAGCGCTATGCGCTTCAAGTTGACGAGGCCACTGATAATAACAAGGACAGTTTGTTAATAGCGTATGTGCGATTTGTTGATTTCGAGTCACTGAATGAAGATCTACTATGCTGCAAATACATCCCATAAAGAGCAACGGCTGATGAACTTTTTAAGATTATTGATTCGTACTTGACAGAGGCTGGGATTAAATGGGAGGACTGCTTGGGAATTTGCACGGACGGCGCATATACTATGGCGGGTAAACGGGGAGGATTGCAAGCGCTCATCAAGAGAGTCGCACCGAAAGCGCAGTGGACGCACTGCATTATACACTCACTGGCCACTTTATTAGGTACAGCTTGCTAGTACCGGGTTGGACCCCCTTTTGCCTTCAGAACTGCCTTAATTCTTCGTGGCATAGATTCAACAAGGTGTTGGAAACATTCCTCAGAGATTTTGGTCCATATTGACATGATTCATGATTGTCGGCTGTACATCCATGATGCGAATCTCCCGTTCCACCACATCCCAAAGGTGCTCTATTGGACTGAGATCTGGTGACTGTGGAGGCCATCTGAGTAAAGTGAACTCATTGTCATGTTCAAGAAACCAGTCTGAGATGATTTGAGCTTTGTGACATAGAGATGGTTGTGCGTGAAAATGCCAGTGGATCCGCAGTTTTTGAAATACTCAGACCAGCCCATCTGGCGCCAACAACCATTCCACGTTCAAAGTCACTTAAATCCCCTTTCTTCCCCATTCTGATGCTCGGTTTGCACTTCAGCAAGTCGTCTTCACCACATCTAGATGCCTAAATGCTTTGAGTTGCTGCCATGTGATTGGCTGATTAGCAATTTGTGTTACCAAGCAATTGAACAGGTGTACCTAATAAAGTGGCCGGTGAGTGTACATCGGGAAGCACTTGCATCACGGCAGTGAAGCCCTACGTTAAATTATGTTTTGTTTGAAGTTGTTATCGCGGTCAACTACATAAAAACAAGACCACTGAAATCACAACTTTTTTCCGCGCTCTGTGAGGAGATGGGCGCCGATCACACTGCTGTGCTGTTTCACAGTGAAGCGAGATGGCTCTCCCGTGGCAAAGTGCTGTCCAGAGGGTTTGAGCTCAGGGAGCAAATTCAAATTCTTCTGCAGGAAGAAGGCATGAACGAGCTTGCCAGCAAATTTGGTAATGAACAATTTCTAATGAAGCTGACATATCTCAGTGACATTTTCTCCAAGTTTAATCAACTAAACCTCCAGCTGCAGGGCAAAGACAAATACCTACCACATCTGGCAGACCAAGTCAGTTCATTCATCCAAAAACTGGAGATGTGGGGCAGGAAACTCGAGCAAGGAAATACAGAGTCTTTTGAAAATCTAACAACCTTTTCCAAAACTAACAAGCTCACCAAAAGCACAGTGATCCCATGTATTTTGGAACACATTTCTGCTCTGAGAGGTCATTTTCAGAAATACTTCCCTGACAACAGTGTGCAGTTCGACTGGGTGAGAGATCCATTCACTGCTCCAGCACCTGATGATCTGAGTTTCTCAGAAGAAGAGCAGTTCATTGAGATGACATCTGACTCAAGCATGAGGCTAACGTTCCCATTACAAACATTTTGTGAATTCTGGCTTGGTGTGGAGAGGGAGTTCCCACTGATAGGTCAGAAAGCTGTTGAAATTCTGCTCCCCTTTGCAACGTCCTATCTCTGTGAAACAGGGTTCTCTGCTGTTGCTTCACTGAAGAGGCGCCAGATTTTTTTATAGGTTTAAAGGGGGGCATGACCAAAAAAGTTTGAAAACCACTGTCTTAGACAGTGATGAGATTAAATGGAGAAAAAGAGATCTTAAGTGTGTCAAACTGTGTTCAGATTTGTAGTCTGAAATCAAAAGTCAAAGAGTTTTTAAAATGAACTCAAACAAATCTTGTCAAAGTCAGTTATTATGTGAAAAATTGTCCTCTGTATGCCACCAGTATTTGACTGGTCAGAAGTTTGGAATGATTGTGATTTTTTTTTAAATGTTTTTGAAACAAATATCTTGTGCTTACCAAGGCTGCATTTATTTGATGAAAAATGCAGTAAAACTGTAAAATTGTGAAATATTATTACAATTTATGATAGCTGTTTTATATTTCAACAGATTTTAACATGTAATTTATTTCTGTGATGCAAAGTTGAATTTTCAGCATCATTACTCCAGTTTTCAGTGTGACATGATCCTTCAGAACTCATTCTAATATGCTGATTTGGTTAAGTTTTGAGCTTTGAACAAAGTTCAAAAGAACAGAATTTATTTGAAATAGGAATAATTTGTAGCAGTTTAAAAGTCTGAAAATCTTTTGAAAATCTTAGTGACTCCAAACTGTTGCATGCTAGTGCCTAATTTTTTCTTGATATATAAAATAAGTGTGTATTTCTCTGAACAATCTAGGGTTTTTATATAATAGGATTTTGGATTAACTGCATTTTTTTTACTCCTTTTTTGCAAGTTGCTTTGGATAAATATGCATAAATCTGCTAAATAAATAAATGTACTGTACGTGTGAATGTCTTTTGAAGCCATACAATAGTCTTATGTGGTGAACGAACCAAAATATAAGTTCTTATTCGTTGAAAATCATAAGCACAATTCATTTAGACAATTTTTTCCAGGTGCTTTTTGACAGCCCCTGGTCTTTATATTTTGTCTTTGTATAGAAAAGAGCAGCAACAGTATTCTGTGTAACATTCCACAAAATCTAGAGAGACAGAATTTGGTTGAACTGTTTCTTTAAGTTCTGCTTTACCTCCATCTCTCCCCCGTTCCTGCACGCTGCTCTCTATCCTCACCTAATCTAATGAACATGGAGCTGGAGAGGTGTCTGCATGCCTACGCCTCTGAGACGCCATGCATAATTGTTTCTTTCTGTCTCTGCTGGCACCTAAGCTCATGTGTGAGAGGTGAATGGTCTGTCATACTCTTAATGAGCTCAACCCACTACAGTCAACTGTGCTCTGCCTGTTAGAGGAAACCATTTGCATTAACGAACAGAGAGAAAACACACACATCGCCTCACCTACCAATTACTGGTACAACCGACTACGGCGGGATCTCTTTGTGCATGTTTTGCATGTTTGTGTTTGCCCTTTGAGCATGTTTTTATGCATACAATGACCTTGTAATTCTGGAAGTGTACTGTGAGTTAAATGCGTTCTCTGTGTGTTTGAGAGTCTGGGCTTGTAATGCATGAATATATATTCAGGTGAGCAGATATTCTTATGGAGCGCTGCTTGACATTGCCCTAATGATGTCGTGTCACCCGGCGTCTACTGTGGCCCCACAGCCAATTAGCACAGACAAAGAGACTGTTTTACACACACAAGACAAATCAAATTACCCATCTGCCCTCATCCCTTGATCCCGTTCAGCCTCTGTTATTTATGATTCAGAGTCACTCGTTCATTTGGGCATCGTGGGAGCCCGGGGTGATGCTGCACGTGTGTGTTTGTAAAAGCACACAGGTCAAGAGTGTGTGCACTTAGCAAAGTATACTATCTTCACCTGGTCAAGTGTGTGAACCATTCTAGGAAGTGTTTTTTAGGCTGAATACAAAACAGTCATACTGTCTCTCTCTGCTTCAAATCATTTTGAAATGATAATACGATCTAAGAAAAAAGTACAAAACTGTCGCTGGGGCGGTACCCTTTCAAAAGTTTCAATCAACCTGAATTTACCTACTAATTGTACATTTTAGGTGCTAATATGTACTTTTAAAATACTAATATGTACTATTTAGGGGTAAATACAGAGAAAATACCAATTTGAATTAGCTTTTATCTTTATATTTTTTTTCATTCTATTTTTCATTTATTGTTTTATTGTTTTATTTATTGTTTAAATATTACTATTTTTTTTTTTTTACAGTTTTAGTTCAGTTTTGGTTTTTATTTATTTTATTATTATTTTTATTTATTAGTAATTTAAGTGCTTAAACTATTTCAGTTTTCCATCTAGTTAACAATAATAGCCCTGGCATCCATACTCTTTCCTGTGTCCATAAAAGCTCTCCAAATTTTGTCCATATGCAAAAGTTATCCTAAACTTAAAGCTAAAATACAGAGTCATTCTGCAAAGTTTCAGAGTATGTGAATTGCTTCAGATCTGTTTTAAGGGGCTGTGGGTGGATTAAATGTATTGAGACGCTGTGTTCATTTTTGCTCATTTATACATTTCAATCACTTGTGCGTTAGTCCACCAGCTGGGGTTCAGAGGTGTGTGTTTGTCTGGGGAGGGGGTCATTCTGTAAACTCTAGTTAGACTGAACGTGGCTTTGACATGGATCTGATTAGGTCTCTGCAGTGAGCTTCAGAGCTGCTGTAATTAAGCTGTCAGTCAAACGCAGCTTACATGGGGAGGAAATAAATACCAGCAAAGAATGTGGGAGGAACCTTATTATTTTGATTTTATAGGCCGATTTGCTATTCTTTTATTCTTCCTGTACAAATGTTTGATATAGTACTGTGTTATTTTTAATGTGCTATGTAGTGCAAAAACGTTTAATTGTGACTTGGGTCTTGTGTCATTCAGAATTCAGAATCATACCGAGAATGGTGTTCAAATTCCAGTTCAGTTCCTGCTGTTCCAAGCTGTAGAATTGACCTTTCGCAGGGAGCTTGATTGACAGGCGATCTGACCAATCATAACGCCGAATCCGCTATTTTGTCCGACAAACCAGACAGGAGAGTAGATTAATGTTGGTGTACTTGACGTTTTTCCGCGTTTTAAATAAAATACCTTCTGATGTTCATTCATGTTTATTTCGTGGCTTAAGTAACTATGAAAAGATGATCAGTTCATGTGCCGCTTGAACTGAGGCGCTACAGCGATCTGTCACGACACATTAAAGAGCCACAAAACTGTATTTATTGTTTGAATTTCTCAAAAAATGACAAAATTTGAAAGCTAAGACTTTGTTTCATATGAGAAGTAACCCGCTCCGTCTTGTCTGTCGGCACGTTGTCAGATTCCTCTTTGCTCCGTGAAGGGTCAGTTGTAGTTTGTATTTATGGATGTACTTTTAAAGAAGTGTAGTTCTTAATATTATCTCTTATTTTTCCTTAAATGTTAGATGATATGAACAAATAAATGTTAGGAATGTTTGTTCTTTTTCTATTAAGATTTTTCTTTGTGTTTTTCTTGGTCAGGTGGTGTTCGAAGGTATCCGTGGAAACGGCTTTGAGGGAGACATCGCTATCGATGATGTTTCTGTTACCAAGGGGAAATGCAAACAAAAGGATAGCGTGGACAAAACAGGTCTGTACCATCAGTGATCAGTGACACACCTCTCAGCCTTGATGCTTCAGTAATGAACTTCATTATATCCCTTCATGTAGATGTAGGTGACTAAAAGCCCACGTTACCCGTCAACGTTCAGATTGTTTTTTTTTTGTTTTGTTTCGTGAGTCTTAAAGCAAAGGAAAAGACAAAAACCTGTGAGTAATGAAACAGCACTGAGAACTGACCTTAAACCAATCACCAATTTAATCATCCTTATGTTTTTCCAAGACTTACTTTCTTCTGTTGAACAGAAATGGAGAACATTTAAAGTATTGTTTTGGTCTCTATTCCATGCACTTAAAAAGAATGGGGACTTTGTTTTAAGTTCAAAAAGGGTGAAAAAGTATCATAAATGTATATAAGTAATCCATACAATGCAAAGTTTGAAGTCATACAAATCTATACTCTCTAGCTCTTCTTGGTAAATATTCATGAGAAAAGTGATGCCTGGTTTGTGAAAAAAAGAGAACAAATTACTTAGACAAAATCTAAAACTCAGACATGATTCAGAAGCCCAAACGAAGCTAAAATGGCTGATATTTATCTGGCCAAAAGTCAATTAGATTGTTTTATAATAGTAGTTTTTTTTGGTATATTATATCAGACTAAGTTACTTACATAAAATGCATATAGATATCAGTTGTCACTCTGTATCTCGCAATAATATGTCTTAGTAAAATTATATTTAAATGCTTAGTTTTATGATTATATTTAAATGCTTAGACCCTTCACAAGCCCAAACGAAGCTAAAATGGCTGATATTTATCTGGCCAAAAGTCAGTTAGATTCTTTTATTTCAGACGAAGAAGTGAATGATGTGCGCTACCGGCGCCTATTTTGTACTAGTCGCGGCGGTAGTGACGTCATGGCTGTCGCCGGCCAAACAAGTTGGTGTTTTTTCAATGTAGGCTTCAGACACGGGTCACGACGAGGCGTTCCCCATAGCGACCCCTAGAGGACGCAGTGTCTCGTTCCCCTCAGGGAACCATGGTTACACAAGTAACCCGAGACGTTTTTTTTTGGTATATTATATCAGACTAAGTTACTTACATAAAATGCATATAGATATCAGTTGTCACTCTATATCTCGCAATAATATGTCTTAGTAAAATTATATTTAAATGCTTAGTTTTATGATCAAAGCTCTGTAGTTTTTTTTATTGTGGGGGCAAAACATATAATGCAATGCAGTATAATGATTTAGAGATAAACCAACTTTCCTCAAAAATATGATGTATCATATCTGATACTCACATTTGACCTTGATTTGTTTGATAAATTATGTATAGATAATCAATTAAATCTAAGTTCCTTCAGTCCAGTAACTGTTCATCTTGAAATATTACTTAAAATATAAAAGTTTACTTTATAAAAAATCAGTAAAGATTTCACAGCAAAAAAGACCACAACCTAAAGGTGGGCATTTTAAAATTATACTAAAAGGCCTTTTATTTGCTAAAAAGGTATGAACTCAACTCTCAGTCTGACAAGAGAAGGCCTGTAGTAGATTGTGTACAACAGGCTTTTCAGCAAAGGTTTGATCATGATGATAATTCATAGATCTTTAGAAATTTGCATATCAAATATGCTACAGCAGGCTTTATAGGGTTTAGAGTTCACTGGAGGTGAAAATAATGACTGAAATAATTATATTTAAATCTTGACTTCGGAAGAATGGAAACACAAATCAACTCTTTTTATGATCTTTTATGGTGCTTTTTCGTTCTTCTTTGAGCTTTTAATAATACAGACAGAATATCAAACGGTTTGAAATGACATGAGGGTGAGTAAATGATGACAGAATTTGAATTATTCCTTTAACTCCATTACAACAGGAAGGTTTTAGAGATGAACTGTCAATGAGTAAGATGTGCCAGGACTGTGAGCGTGCAGGAGAGATGCCGCACCATTGCGGGGTTGCTGATGGTGGAGGCAGCAGCTGTAGTGGGCTGCAGGGGCTCGGGCCCGGGGCCCAGCTCTGACAGCTCTGGCTTCTTCTCACCTCGTGCAGCCCTCTGATGGTGCGGCAGGCCTCGGGTCTCCTCCTGAATGCTGATCTTGGCACATGATGGGTGTGAATGCATGCACACAGACAGGAAAAGGCCCAGTGCCAGACTCTGAGAGACAGAGAGAGACAGGGCAGTTGTCCAGAACACCATCCCCCTCAAAACCCACCAGATGAATTGATAAAATATCATTCTCATTACTGTAATGCAGGAAGATATATGGTTTAATCTATGCTTTAAAAATGCATATTATGGTTGATTAATCATGTTATCAATATCTGCCTCTGAATGGACATACAGTACTGATCAAGTTTGTTTTAATGTTTTTGAAAGAAGTCTCTTTATCTAATCAAAGCTGCATTTATTTCATCAAAAATACAGTACAAAAGAGGAATAATGTGAAATGTTATTACAATTTAAAATAACTATTTTCTATTTGAATATATTTTAACATGTAATTTATTTCTCTTTTTTTTGTGATCAACATTTTATTTGAGTTTAATTTCCATATCAAGGACATAGTCAAAACCATTTGTCCATAAATATAAATAAATAAATAATATAATATAAATAAATAAATAAATTACACATTCACGCACATATGCATACACAACTTAGGTCAACACACTCACAATGTCAACGTTTCAGCTTATCTAATAAAATTTCTGCAATTATTGCCAATATAATTTATTTCTGTGATACAAAGCTGAATTTTCAGCTTTATTACTCCAGTTTTTTGTCACTTTTTGACCAATTTATTGTGTCCTTTCTAAAGTATTAATTTCTTTCAGAAAAATAGTAACTACTTATGATACTAACTTTTGAACAGCAGTGTAATTGAAATACATTATATTATTGTGGCATTGTATTTCTATTATTGTATTTCCATATAATTGAACATGACTATATGACTTTTTTTCAATTCAATTCAAGTTTATTTGTATATCGCTTTTCACAATACAAATCGTTGCAAAGCAACTTTACAGAAAATTAAGTTTCTACAATATTTTTTTAAACAAAGCTGGAAACTTTTTTTGTAAAAAAGAAAAAAAGAAGAAAAAAAAAATACTGTTTCTTCTTATTTATTTATTTATTTATTTATTTTTCAAACATGACCTGGACATATTTTAATTAGAATCACCCAAAAATGAATCTTTTGAATTTTTTTATTTTTTTACTGTGACGCATAAGTCTGACTGACTGTCTCACAATGTTTCACTGACATAAAGTCTATGAAGATAGAAGGAAACACTTCTTCTGTACGATGGATAAATATAGACTACAGCACTGCTGCCGTTATTTCACAAAAAAATGAAAGCTTTTGTGGAAACAATTTAAGTGAAAAAAAAAAGCTTTATTTATTTTTTTATTTTTATTTTTTATTATTATGAGCTAGGGAAGAAATCTACCAGCCACCTCAAGCGTCATCTGCAAAGTTCCAAAGCATACATCAAAACCACATTCAGTGTCCATGGCAGCAGCTCCTTGTCAGCTAACCCTGAAGATACAGACACTCCAGCAGAGGGAAGCTCACCCTGGTACCAGAAACAAATTATGAAACTTCAACATTGCCCTTTACACAGCATTATGCTTATTATATCTACAGAGACATACAGCAAGTCAAAAACAATATATATGTGAAATATCAATATAAAGGTAAAGTAAAGATAAATATGAAGAGTAGTATATGAGCAAATAAGAATATATGAATATGACTAGATGATTGTATATAGATAATGAATTAATTAAAAGACTATAAAGATTGTAAAACACTGTTCATTTGGCCTTCCTTCCAGAGAGCAAAAATACAATGTCCATGATTACTCTAGGCATGAGACAGATCCACAACAATCATCCTCAGAAATTATAAGATATACAATTATCAAATAATTATTTAGATCTGGACAAGAACAATTCATGAAAAATAAAATAAAATAAAAAATAATATATACTATTACAACCAGTAACCGTCCTTAAAAATGACCTCACATGCACAGTGCTTCATGTCACACAGTCTTGTATAGAATAATTTCTTGAGTCAAAGACCTGAATCCCCATCACATTTTCAGGGCATAGTGATTTTTGATAGATTGAAGATTTGACCTTCTTGTTCTGAATATTAAAAATGGCAAAACCCTTATTCTTACTCAGTGAAACCTGTCAAGAACATGTCCTGGTCATATTTCATACCAAAAAGACATAAAATATTACATTTTGCTTAAAGAAAATGAAGCCAGTTTTTTAGGACTATTCGATATTTTTGCGTGTTTGCGTGACATAGTGACAATAATGCACATTTCACCTTCTAGTTCATATTGCCATAATGGAAAACATCTCATTCTTTTTAGTATAATGTGAAAAATAATGATATATTATTTAAATGTTACACTGGTTAATATAGATAATAAAACAAACTCTCAAAAGTAAAATATGTGGTTGCATTACAGTAATAAAAATAGGCTTATATATTTCAGGGATATATGTTGAAGGAAAATATTTATTTTTGTAATTCTGTTTGGTTGAGACATTTTTTTATTGAATTACAGAGTTCACTAAATGATCTTAAATTATTATCATACAAATTCAGAAGAGTTTTATCTAATTAGGCTTCCTTTTAACTGCTTAATTTGCCAGATGGTCTCACATTTCAAAGCCACATCTCAATTCTTTAAGTCACATATTATGCAATGTCATTTTTTAAATGAACAGCTAGGATTTAGCTAATTCACTTTTTTTTAAATTTTTTTAATTGATACACCAGCTGTTAACCCTGACGTTTATACCACACAGTGAACAAACTGTGTAGTTTCCTTTTTATTAGCATTATTTCTATGGTATTTTTTTACCTTAAATGGGTAGTAGACATTCAGGAGTGTAGGAACTATCTGAAGAGTTGAGGAAACACAATGTAAACCTTGTCATCATGAATATTAATTAGAAGGTGTAACATCATCTCAGCTAATTTGCTGAAAGGCATGTAAGCAAGCATCAGGTCTATAGAATGGTTCAGCCAACTTTTAACACTGTTATTTGGCTGTTTGGTTTTAATGCCAGTTGCGGTTTTTTTTTCTCTTGCTGCCAAACAAAACAAAACAATTATCTCCCAAATTGGAAAATGACCCGAAACAGATTCACCCGCATATACAGGCACCACTGTGCGATGTGCCAAAGCATGTGCACTGCCCGCAAGGCATTAGTTTCTTCTGACAGTAACACGTACGGGCATTTTCATATACCAATCCACATAGCTCCTACTGCTCCAGCCTGATCTTTTTTTTTTCCAATTTTAAATTGTTAAACACCTCAGGAAGCTGTCATGGTAAAGTGAAAAAAAATCTCCATTATTATTTCAAGTTCTAATATAATCTTATACATTAGTCTCTGGAAGAGTACAGCTCTGCTCTCTCCTCTGTACCTGGGTCGGCATGAACACTGGTGTTATATCACACACACACACACACAGTAAAACCTGTTCATGCCGCCCACGGGTGCTGAGCTGTGCTTACACACAGGAAAGTGTAACGTGAGCAGCGTGCGGTGCACCGCAGGGCAGAACAAAAGAGCCAAATTAATGATTAAGATCAGTCATTGTGAAAGCTCCCTCACAGAGAGAATATTCCAGCTCTCAACCGCACGGATTGCTGATAGCTGTTGTTTGTTTGGGGAAAGTTGTGGGCATGTGTTAGCTATGTATGTTAGCTTGCAGGCTCTGTCTCTGACCCATGAGGCTTTGCTATAGAGGATATGTGCATTCATCAATGAAACTCCTCTCCTCTTTGATTCCTTTATGTTTTTCAGGGTCTTTCCTGTTATGCAGTACATTTGGAACTCTGTGGGTATAACAGACTTTCAGAAGTCTGTGATTAAGCTGGTAAACTTTCAACAGGTTTATTATTTACACGATTAATAGGAAGGGTGCCTAAAAAGATGGGAATGAAATGCTACAGCTAGCTGTGCATAAGTTCATTTTGATTTTTTTTTAATAGTCTATCTTACCAATTTCTGAGATTTCACTCAGGAAGTGTGAACTATTTTAAAGTGAGACAAACCAGCTAAAGCCACAAAACCAGAATTTGTCAGATTTCTAATAGACAGCTGCAGGGATGATGTATTTTTGTTGGCCAAAACATGGAAAGGAGTTTGCATTTGAGCACTTTTGGTTCAATCGTACTAAAGTCAATCACCTGAAAGATGGTCTGTGGTAAACACAAGCTCAGGATATTATCATGTTTTATTCCATGATATTAAATACATCAGTAAAACTGCCTTGGGCACGCTTTCACGTGTCTTGAAAATGGTTGCTAACGAGTGTCTAAATGGGACTACAGAGGTTGTTAGGGACATTAAACATCATCAGACCAAACAGGTGAACTCATCTACTCATTAGTCTGCTTATACAGCCTCTTGAGAGTTATTTTAACTCAAACTTTCAAGGAAATGTTTTTTAAATAAAGACTAAAAGAGTTGGCTTAGTGTTGGTGATGCTGAAGTCAATTAACTGTGGTGTAGTTTGTTTATAGCCTATAGCCTACATTTAGCTTTTTACTTCTGGCGGTTGGCTTCAAAATGTATAAAAGTTGTGTAATTTGTGAAGTCTATCATAATGAGCAAAATGTACAGGAATCATAAACTTCTGTTGGTCACAGAGCTTATTTTCTGCAATAATCTAAAATCCAGTAGAAAAAAATCTTCTTGACTTTTTGTTGAGGGAACCAGGGTGATGCTAACTTCCAGACTGGCCTACAAAAATGTCTCATCACTGCAGCACAGCGCTCTATACTTAGTGATGCTAATGCTGGTTTTGCCTCCAAAATGATATCACTTCCTGTATGATGATGTCAATAAGGAACTGGTTTATGTTAGTTAAGGGATTTTGCTAACTGGATGGAAAGTGATATTGTGCACTCAGGACTCCAAACAGGAAACCAATATTCTCAAGAAAACTTTTTTTTTTTTTTTTAAATATTCATTAGTAAGTGAACAAATGAAGAAACAATTGGAATATTTCTTAATAAATTGCCAGTTTTTCTAAAAACTAGATAATATGATTTTCATGTTGAGTACTGCAAATGTACTGCATAGCCAGAATGACGATGGTTTCTTCTGCTCTCCTCTGGCCTGTTCTGCTCGGGGTGCTGCCCATGGGTGCTCAACCGTGAGCTGTTCCTCCTTTAGAGATGAATGATGATTGGCTCTGACGTCCCATGTGTTACCGCGTCCCCATAAATCACACCTTGACTGGGATTTGGCTGTAGGGTGGAAAGGCGGAGCAGGCAGAACAAGAGAAGAAGTATGTGCGATTTGAAACGAAGGTGACCTGTTGAATCGGAATTAGAAATCTGAAGACCCCACAGCACACACACAAACATTGAAATTTGTTACGGTGCCACTGACTGTTGATAGATCAGTTTTTGAACTCTTAAATAACTAATTTCCCTCTCTCTTTAATTATAGGTTATAATATTAGACTTGTTATTTTGCTTCGCAGGTGCATAAGTAGCCTGCCTCCACACACACACACACACACACACACACACGTACACCCACTCTCAAAATTACCCGCCTCCTTCAAAAGTCCTTGAGAGAGATGTCACAGCTCACACAATCTCGTTCTTTATTGAAAAGGAAGAATAAAAAGCTTTATTATGAATATATTGATTTCCTGCTATAGCCAGAGAAATCCTTGATATAAATTCATATAGATTTTTTTTAATACAATACCTGCTCTTAATTTATTAAACCTATTTTGTTGGCAGCTTGTATGCATAATTAAATGCACACGTGTATGTGTTGTGTGTCTGCTTCTCAAACAACACTGCAAGCATGTTTGGTCCAGCCCTCATCATCATCTAAGGCCATTTCCTGTGAGCTATGCCGAAAGATATTACTCAACGTTACCTCTGAGACATAATGACTTGTAATTGTCCTCTCGCAGGTCATCCGTCTTCTGTAGCTCACAGATATTACCGCTTATGGCCTCTGGTTCAGTCATATGATGATGCCAGCCGCTGTAACCCCATCTGTCTGATCCATTATTTCAGTGTCCCGCGCTCCTTTGTGCCAAACACTCAACAGGAGCACAAAACCATTTACGATAGCATCCCAAGTTCCCTTCTAAAAGGGGTCTGACCCTGCAACTGTTGTGTGGTTAAGGTTGAGATGTTTTTCTTAAGAGCATTTTATGAACTACATATTGAGGTAAATTGCCCCATTTTGGAGCAATTCTGAATTAGATTTGCAATGCTTTAGGCCTTGAACCAGTCACTTGAACCAGCATGTACAGCTCTCAGTTTGTATAAAATGCAAGTCATAGGTCACATTCACTGTCAGAAATAATGTGCAAAAGTTGTACCTTTACAGCTACAACAGCTTGTCACTGGGGCAGTACCCTTGAACAGGATATTAGTACCATAGAGTAGTAATATGTACTACTAGTTTACCCAAAAATGAAAATTCAATCACCATTTACTCACCCTTAAGTTGTTCCAAACCTGTATGAGTTTCTTTCTTCCGTTGAGCACAAAAGAAGATATTCTGAATAATGTTGGTAACCAAAGAGTTGGTGGTAGCCTTTGACTTCCATAGTATGGATAAAAAAAAAAATCCAATGGAAGTCAATGGCTACCATCAACTGTTTGGATATTAGCATTCTTCAGAATATTTTCTTTTGTGTTCAACAGAAGAAAATAAACTCATTTTGGGTGAACTATCCCTTTAAGGTCCTACCGTGAATCTTTTAGGGGTACAAGGTTTTCCCTTTATGGGTACTGCCCATAAATATGGGTATTTTTTTTCAGAGAATGTTGGTTTTAGTACTTCTCACATATAATACTTAGATATAATAAAATAGCAATTGGTTTCTCAGGAATGAGCTTTTGTAGAATTGTTGCATTCAAATGTTTAATTGTGCAAAGTGTTGTCCTGAAACACCAAAAAAAATGTGACCAACAAAATCCCTATCAAAAGTGCCTTGGAAATGATTTGGCCAATTTTTTTTTGGGGGGGGTGGTTTTTTTAACCTTGCCGAACAACCGTTTTCATATGGATGCTTCATATTCAAAGCAGTCCTATAGCTTAACAATAAGGTCATGGGTTCGAATCCCAGGGAATGCTTGGACTGATAGAAATGTATATTCCTTGAATGCAATGCAACTTGGATAAAAGCATCTGCCATATGCATAAATATACATATTATTTCGGAGAAACATCTGAGATATTTCAGTGCAACATAGATGAGAGCCCCATTAAGTCTCCTGAACTATCAGAGAGCATCTTTTGAACAATTTCTTCTGGAGCTGTCACGCTCATGTAGGAGATGCAGCTTTGAATCCCACTCACTCCCACAATACTTTTATGTCCATTTTCCACTGTTCTGTCAATACAAAGTGACAAATGCACAACAATAAAGAAGTTGTTGTGTAATAGAATGCCTGTCTTTATGTTTACAGCAGTTCTGTCTGGGACACACCAGAGTCTTCACCTTCTTCCTGTGATCGTCCAGCTGCTCTGCACCATCTTTCTGACATTCCTCCTCAGATGATACAGATACCCCTCAGCACACACACCGCCAGTGTAGGACGCCCCCACGGCAGCAATAAGAACTGCCCCAAAACATGACCACCCTTCCTGCTACTGCCTCCATTTCCTCCTGTTTCTCATTCCCTTTGTCCCGGCTGCACACCTCCTCTTACCATTCGAGTCTACTGTTTCTTTGGTTTCTTGTCATCTTTGTGGTCACTTGTTGAGCTTATATCTGCTAAGTGGCACCTTTTATGTTTTATGTAAGCATAATTTATGTTAATTTTGTTCATTTCTGTCCATATGTCTTGACATCTTCATCTCAGTCACCCGTGTATGTATCTGACACACCAAAGTGTCAATTATAACCAAAGATGACGGAGGGCTTACAGGATGAACAGACGGCTGAAAGAGCAACAAGGACGTCCTTTCCCCAAATGAACTACTCTTTCCACAGACTCAAGTGCATGGAGATGTGATTTTCTTAAGACACTCAGATTGCAAGGAATAACGAGAGCCGGAACGGATGAGTGAAACAGGTGGTCACGAAGTTACTGATGACCTGAGTGGACCTGTACATGCACGTGTACATGATATATTGGAAAGTATCAAGCTGCAGAAAGGACAAACGGACTCCGACTGCAACTTCTAGGACTATGACAATGTGAAACTAAAGAAGCACAAATTGATATATATATATTTTTTTTGTAGTTATTTTGGTTCCTTTACTTGGTATCCCGTCAGTCTGGGTTTGCTGTACTCTTCTTGACCTTTGGCTTTCTTTACCAGAAACCGTGTGTCACTGCTGAAAACGACACAATGTGAACTTTGGACCAGAAGAGCATCAGTTACCTCACCCTCAATCTACAAGAACCATAACGCACCTGGACAACTTATGAGAATGATCACTTTTAGCTTCAATAAAACTGCCGGGAGAGTGTTGACTCACTGGGTCAGTCGTTCTCGTTCAGCAATAGGACCGTACATCTGACTGCAATGAATATTATTTGGACACATAGACTCCAACAGATGGACGCCTCTGGACAGACAAACTCCACTCTTGGCTTTGATGATCAAGAATGTCATTTTGCATAGTGTTAGAGAGAATCGCATGTGCGTGCAAGCTCTTCAAGGGGTGCCATTGACAAACTTCAGACGTATTTTATTTTGGAAGTTTTGAGATGGCAAACAAACAGTGTTGACGTGAAAAGTCACGATGTTCCTCATTGAAGCATCCTACAGTAATGCTGCATTCCATTTACATCGGAAAGTTGGAATTTCCAGCTTCCTACTTGGAAAATTGCAATAGAATGCCACTTGAAGTCACTTGAGCTTGAAAATCCTTTTGGTGAGATGCACTTTTAAGCAAATAAAATACATCAATAGGTCAAAGTTCTTACATTAAATGATGATAAAACATGTTTAGCAAATGTCTGCAGATAAATGATCCTCTAAGATGATAATCATACACCTGCAGATCAAATGCTAGTACTGCGGTGCATCATTTATGCTCAACTTTGGCTGCTAGGGACTTCTTTGTTGACAATCAATATCTGTACAGCAAACAGTAGCATTGCCATTTTATTTTCTTATATATCATCTTCCAAACTTTAGAGAGGGGAACGCCTTCATGCTTGGAAGTCAGAGATACCAATTAGGAATATCCCACATCTGACTTTGAATGGAACGCAGCATAAATCACAGATGCCAATGGTTTAAGATTCAGATGCAATATGTTATAAATTATTTTACCTTCAAAAGATTCAAAATGTACGCTACCCTCCCTGGAACTCTTTTTAAAATATGTCACATCAAGTTAAATAACATTTAAGCACATGGTTAGAGTTCAGTAGCAATATGTGATTGTCAGATGGGTAAGCAAACTACCAGGACTGTGTGTGTTCGATCCTTTCTGAAAGCTCAAGTACATCATCACTGCAAGGGAAGGGCAGGCACAGAAGAATAAGAGCATATGACGAAAAGAAGGAACCATTTGTGCCTCTGTTTGAGTGTCCTTTATCAGATTTGCATATGCTTAGATGTTATGGTGCAATCGTGTATTCAGTATATATTTCAATTGCTTTGCTCTAGTATTACTCATACTCGTAGTTCCATCCACAGTGGAGCTTTTAGGTAAGTTGGTTTACAAACATAAAATGCGCAAAATGATTTTCCGGCTTGTAATATTCGCTCACGCTCATATTTAACCAGTTCATATTTATCCTAATGTGGCGTACGTCTGTCGCTGTTGAAGAGATTATCATAGACTCGCTCCTCAGGTAATTCCATATGTAACAGGGACAGGGCCTGGAGTACTTCAACCCCAGTCCAGGTTCTCCTACAGTTAAAGACACTCCCGCGGCTGTAATACTGTTCCTCATGTTTGTTACCGTAAACGCTCTGAACTCTTGCACAATGCCTTCACTACATGTCATGTATAAACAGCTATCGTTTATAATCCATGCTAAGTTTAGTAGGACCTACTACAGGACACAAACGATTAGATTTAATGCAAGAGGGAAAATGAGATCGAAACAATAAATGGAGGGTTATCATTTTATGTTGCAGGATAGTACATTACGTATTCCAAATGTTTCCTTTTGTTTCTTTTAGATATTCCTACATGTGCTTGGTGACATCCCAATATTATCCAGAAGCCATCATCCTTGACTGTGACTGTTTGTGTTAATCTTTGGTTTTGTATTCAAACCATATCTCATTGTTTCATTTAAATGGATCTGGCGTACAAACTCTGCATTTACAACTATGGTTTGAGGCAAAGGCGGGATCTAAATACTAAATACTTAATATATGATTAAGATGGAAGTTTTATCATGCAATTCAATGTCGAATTGTTATAAGCTCAAATAGCACAGAGAGTGCACCATCACCCCGATGATGAGCAAATGAATGTGAATGTTAATTTAATTAGAATGTGAAATCTTACTGGCCAGGATTATTTGCATTGTAAATGTGCAAAATTCAATGGAATGGATTTAAATATGGCATGATGTGTTAAGGTGCTTTGCTTAAGAATATCAGCATAGTAAAATTTGCCAAAATATATAATAAATGAACACAGAAGAGCCAGGTATATGTAGAAATTGGTGAATGATGGCTGGGAATTCCATGCTGGCTTTTTTTACTGGCTACATTCACATGACCGAATACAACAGAACATATGAAGTTTGAACGCATCTTTAAGAATTGAATTTTTGTTCTAAAATGTTTGACATTTTGGAACATTCTGAAAGATTTCATCCTTAAAAATTCTGTGGTTTGGTTAATTTCCTTGCATTTCCCCCCCTCCCAAATACTTAAAGGGTTAGTTCACCCAAAAATGAAAATTCTGTCATTAATTACTCACCCTCGTGTTGTTCGAAACTCGCAAGACCTTCGTTCATTTTCGGAACACAATTTAAGATATTTTTGATGAAATATGAGGGCTCTCTC
>NW_015670605.1:839672-845667 GCF_001515625.1 Sinocyclocheilus rhinocerous | reverse complement strand
AGTTACGAAGCTACGAGAATACTTTTTTGCGCAAAGAAAACAAAAATAACGACTTTATTTCACATTTTCGTCTCTACTGCGTCACTTTGGACGCACGTTCACAACAGTACCATGCTTCGTAGCTTCGTAACTTTACAGTTGAACCACTGATGTCACACGGACTACTTTGTCGATCATCTTGGTACTTTTCTGGACCTTGAACGTGGTAGTTTCCTTGCTGTCTATGGGAGGGTCAGAGAGCCCTCAGATTTAATCAAAAATATCTTAAATTGTGTTCCGAAGATGAACGAATGTCTTACGGGTTTCGAACAACACGAGGGTGAGTAATTAATGACAGAATTTTAATTTTTGGGTGAAATAACCCTTTAACAGCAAGTTTCATTCTATAGTTATACAATTTTTTTTTTTTATCTATACAGGACTGACATCTGTATTGTGTTGCTATGTGAATGTAGCCACTCTCTGAAGCCATCATCAGGCTGAGGGTTGAAGACATCTTGTTGCAATACATTTAATGTGGCATTCGTATTTAGTATATAAAGATCAGGGGCCAATGAGACTTTATTATCGATTGATATGCTACCAATGGGAAATCAATTTGGAACGTTTGACACATTGGTTTTTGTAACTTTTCAGACTCACTTGTGTGTTCATCTACTACCAGTGACTTCTGATGTATGACTCAAATATGATCAGAGAATGAAGCATAACAACACATGTAGCATTATCGGTGTGAGTAGAGGTGGAATGTACCATGAGAAAGGCCATTTCCTGTTCCTCCCGGAGGACATCGGTTGATTCCCATTTGAAGCACTGGTGAAAGTTCACTATGGATCTTACTCTCACATGCGCTTCTAGCTACTATGATTACTGCGTTATGCTGTTGAGAATACAAGGGTGAACATTCAGGTCATTTCATTCTAAAATAATGAGGAAAAAATAGCATACAGATAATTATGCCTGTAAGCTTTATTATTATTATTATTATTATATTTTGTATTTTGACATGTCCATGACACTTAAGAGCACTTTATTTTTAGTGTAATAATTTTGTTTCACTTTGTGTAATTCTAATTTTGCTTGATATTGACGGTCACTTTTGTAATACAGTAAAAATTAATGAAATACAACAAATACAACAACAAAAGTATAACAAAGCACTAATTAAAGGCATGACACTTTTTTTTTTTTTTGCATTAATGGGAATGTGATAGGGAAATGTACTTAATTGTCATAAAATAAGACTTTATTTACTTTTTGAATTTTAAAATATGAGCAGAACCTGTTTTGGGCAGATTGTTTTTGTTATTGATTCACCTGTGCATTTAATAAAATATAACGGCAAATCCCTTGACCAAACCTGAAGATCCATCTGTGAAAGTCACCAGCACACTCACAAAACCAATCCCATTACTGCTGAAGAATGTCGGTGGGTGTTGAATTGATCATTAGTGGGCGGCGCAGCTCTGATTGGCTGTTCTGCCATATGCAAAGTTGTAATGAACTATTTTAGAGGAAAAATATATTTGAAATATGACTCCAAGATGTATAAATAAATAACCATGAAAGACCTGCATTGTGTGTGGTTGTGTTCCTAAAACTTGCTCACCAGAACTGTCATAAATGCTTAGATTATTCAGTGTTGTTATGGCCTGAAGAATCTGTTACAAACATGATGCTTAAAAGACATCACGCTGCATCTGTTAATCAAGAGCTCGTTATTAACACTGACCACCCTGAAAGAAGATCCAAATTTACACCACACGCACTTTGCACATGGAAACCATTACTAAAAATTGAAAAATATTTAGAAAAAGCACACATAGCGGCCATATTTTTGCATCTTAAATATAATGATTAATCATAAATATAATAATAAAAACGACAGAAAAACAGACAAAGAAAGAGAAAAGAAACAAAAAATAATAAAAATGTGAGAAAACACAAAAATTAGTAAACCTATCAAAAATGAAAATAAAACAGGTCATATTTTAAAATAATTACACAAATAATTTGGATCTCATACAGAATTGTATTTATTTATTTATTTATTTTTGCTGGATTGATTGTCCCAATAGAATAAAATAATAATAATAATAATGCAGTACAATTGATTAGTATAAAGCATTAAAGGCACGACATACTTTATATTGTAGATTATTATTTAATTTTATTTATTTATTTATTTTGATATGTTTTTTCGGTCTTCAAGGTCTCCTTTATGTTCCATTGAAGAAACCCATATGGTTTTAGTAGATGATGGTGAGTAAATGATGACAGGATTTTCATTTTTGAGTGAAATGTTCTTTTAAATCTCTTGAGCTATGAAAGGGCAACCTCTGAGCAATACCAATTCCTTTTGGGCTTCATTTTTTATTGCATTTCTTTCTATTGTATTTTTGCCTCTCTCTCTATTTTTTCACTTCCACCTCATTTCTTTCTATGGACTCTCATTTGTCCCCTGGTTCTCTCTGGATCTGTCAGTTCGTCTATATTTACTGCTCCAGCTCCTCCCACACGCTCTCATCCTCCGCTCCTGCACTGAGAGACTACAAACTCCATGACACTTGATCACATTTTTTAAGCTTATTCTCAGACACCATCATCATTTTTAGAGCCCGAGAAAGCAAGACATGACAGTACAAGGTGCTTACACAAAAATATGATGTCCTGTCACTGAAAAAAAGAAGCAAGAAAACATGCTTGTCTGGTTACGCTTGACTGAGTTCCAATTGGGGAGTTTAATTGCTGGTCGCTATCATCAACGCTGCATTCGAAGGGAGGGAAAAAAATGAGCGGAGACGCCTCAGTGGCCACAGCATTTCAGAGATGTTATTAAAGAGCGGCAACCAGCTAAACTCTGCTACACACGATTTAAGCACTCACATCTCTCTCTAATCAAACGCTCGGATGAAAGAACCTCCTGCCCCCAAAACAATATTCAACTATCACATGCTAACTAGCTAATGACTAATTAGTTCATGTCCAAGTTAATTCGTGAAGTCACCTGAAAGATAAAGAGAGTGAGATCTATTGCCATTACAAGTCAATTATTAGTTGGGGTTTTTTTATGTTAAAATTCTATGTCCAACTTTAATGTGCAGAGTTGACTAAGTAAAACATCATAGTTTTTTCTTCCCAGAATACTGGAAAACATCCTGGCTGTCCAAACATGGCTCTGTTTGTTTGAGTGGTCTGACATATTAGCATCTGGGCCAAGTAATGAAGCAAGTTTGTTTTTTGGCCTTTTGTTCTGAATCAAGGATGCCTATAGTACCTAGAAGAAACTGCTTACTGACAGGATTATTATAACTAACTGAAAATAAAATTAAAACCATAAAATAACAATTAATTTAAAAAAGCCCACACACTTGGAAAAAAAGAACTACTTGAAATTAGACACTGAAAAACTGAAATCTGAAAACAAAATCAGTAAAAAATTATTTCTTATTTTTCTAGTTGCCATTTCTTATTTTAATTTAGTTTAACTAGATATACGTTGAAACTTATGTGCTAATGCTATCCCTGCCTGTCATGCATCTCTCCGGGTCTTTCTGCTGCTCTTCGCCACTGCTTCACATCACGCCCTCCAAAACACTATCAAACACCACAAAAACTCTTCTAAAGTCGACATTCCATGATGGAGAGATTCAGATGTAAGCTTCGGAGAAAATCCGCTCGCCGATAAATACTCCGTGTAGCGCCGCGACGACGTTCTGTGTAAGCAGCGTGCGTGAAGAAGAGAGCGCACAAACACACACTAACTTTGTGCACGGCTATTCTTCAAACCTGCTTACGTCAACTATGCAAACTGTCAATCACTGTAAACGTCCTTGTGGTTGGCTAACACTTCCATCCATCAAAACTTTGCTGGCTAGGCATTGGCTGGCTTCAAACAGACAAAAACTGCGGTGCGGAGATTGGCTCATGTAAACAAAGGAGGATCTTTCGTTTTTTCCCCTATTTTTTCATTGTGTTGGATTAAAAAGTGGGATGCATTTTGAAGAGTGGACCCTTACCTTGAAATGTGTGCTGGTGTTTCTTGGAATAGTCCAAGCTGAGCAGAACTATAGGCGATGAAACGTAATGCTGCGTTCAAGTCCTCCTGGGACGTTCGTACTTACGAGTTCTTAGGAGTTGACAAGTCGTAATTGCGACGTCAGGTGTGTTCAAGTCAGTTTAGTCGGCACAAGATGGCGGTGTACCTTCTTTTAATAAATTACAAGAAAATACAACAGGGTCTGCATTTTTTTTTACTTGGATTTCAGCTGCGTAACAAGAACATGACCAATTTAAGTTTATAGGACAACTAAACTATCAATTTAAACAAAAATTTACCGTCACCTACAGACGTTGCATACATCGATTCCGCCATGTTTCTCATTGACACGCCCCCAACTCGGAAACTCGGGGCTTAAAGAAAATGTAGAGTTTCCCACTCGTAATAACGACTTTGTGGTGGCGTTCATGTGCGTTCAACTCGTAAATACGATCTATCCGACATGACTTGAACACACCATAAGTACTGCCGTTCACTTTGTACATGTTTAAATGGCCGGTCCTTCAGCATTTATGTTAACCCTTTCCTCTCTGGTGTATTGATTTAAAAAACAAGCTCAGAACATGGATCTTGAGTGTTTTAGCTGTCAAATGATATATAGTTTATGATAGTTTATTTAATATTTTTTTTAAACAAAGCAGGTGCAGGTTAACAGGTTAATACTAAGGTTTCTGAAATAAACAGAACATAAATAAAATCAATATAGGGGAGGCATTTAAATATATATATGATATTTAAATATTGTATGACAGCACATGAATAAACAACAATTTGAATATGACTACAAAGCCAACCACTCTGTATACACTACCACTACATGTTCTACTATCATAATATGCTCATATTACAGATAAATATCAATATTAATGCAATTAGAATATCAAGTTTCATACAAAATCAATGGAACTAAAATGTTTTACAAATAGTGAATTTTTTAAAATATCAAATCCAATAATATCCCATATGACAAGAAAAAACAATAATAAATAAAAAAGTAAAGAAAAGTAAAATAAAATACAAACTAAATAGATGAATAAATAAATTTTTTTTTTTAAATCTGACAAACATATATTTTAAATATATGCTATGTTGTAAACAGTGAAGCTAAATGAAATATATTTTTGAAATTAAAGATATATTTAATTTCAACCTTCATATAAAAATGTATATTTCAAAATGTATTTCATGGGCAAGAAAATACATTTCTAATCTTACGCTCTGTAACATTTACATTTACTGTAGGCTATATGATTTGATTTAATAATGTTATTTTTGACATTATAATATTGATATTTTTTTAACACTGTAAACTGTAACTGTGTTCCTAGCTGATTTTTATTAATATATGTTCACATGTTATAGACACCAAATAAAGTCTGGGACATATGTGAATGTATTTTCTTGAGTTGAAATGCATGGAGGGCAAAATATATATTTTAAATGCGTTTAATATTATTGTGTAGAGTGATCAGATGCATTTTAAATAATTACTAAAAGCTTAATTCACAAAAAAAAAAAAAATCACAGTTTTTTGATCCTGACACAAAATGACCAGCTAACATTAATTGACTAATCATATCAGCAGCACATGTGAAAGTGTGAATGAGTACTAGTCAGGTGAAATCACTATCATACTAATTAGATTGTAAGAGCAGACTGATTGCTATAAAAGGAGGGAAGAAGCGCTTTTATCATTGTGTTCTTGTTAGCAATGGTTACTTCCAAAGAAACACGTGCAGCCATCATCGCGGTGCATCAAAATGGCCTTACATGCAAGGAAATTGCTACAAAGAATATTGCACCTAAAATAACCATTTACCGGATCATCAAGAACTTCAAGGAGAGAGGTTCGACTGCAGTGAAGAAGTCTTCAGGACGTCCCAGAGTGTCCAGCAAGCACCAGGACCGTCTCCTCCTGAGGAGTCAGCTACAGAA